>NC_074680.1:38799267-38804267 GCF_029448725.1 Salvelinus fontinalis
ATCATGTCATTTACAGATAGGTAGGTTTTTGGGCCTATAACCTGATACCACAGTGATCTCATCAAGTCCAGACACATAACAGGCAGACACAATGAAGATGTTGTGTATGTAAAAATAACTAGGCAATGTGTAATCTTATATACAAAGGAGGAGGAGGGGAGGAAGGGGAGAAAGAGGAAGGGGAGGAGGGGGTGGGCGGAAGGGGAGGAGGAGGAGGGATGGGGAGGCAGGTGATGGGGAAGAGGGTATGGGGAGGAGGGTATGGGGAGGGGATGGGGAGGGGAGGAGGAGGAGGGTATGGGGAGGAGGGTATGGGGAGGGGATGGGGAGGGAGGAGGAGGAGGGGATGAGGGAGGAAGGGGATGGGGAAGAGGGAGAGGAGGAGGAGGGTATGGGGAGGAGGGGAGGAGGAGGATGAGGGGATGGGGAGGAAGGGGATGGGATAGAGGGTATGGGGAGGAGGGGATGGGGAGGGGAGGAGGAGGAGGAGGAGGGGATGGGGAGGAAGGGGATGGGGAAGAGGGGAGGAGGAGGAGGGGATGGGGAGGAAGGGGAGGAGAGGGGATGGGGAGGAAGGGGATGGGAAGAGGGGAGGAGGAGGGGGGTATGGGGAGGAGGGGAGGAGGAGGATGAGAGGAGTTGCTTTGGCAATGGTAACATATGTTTCCCAAGACAATAAAGCTCGTAAATTGAATTGAATTGATTTATAGAGGACTATACAGCACTGCCCTGAGGGGAAAGGGGGAGGAGGGAGGATAGGAGTGGAGAGGGCAAACACTTTCACCCCGCTTTCCTTTCCTGCTTTCCCTTCTCTCCCTTTCTCTTCCCTTTACCCAGCAGCCATGCAACACAGGGGGGCGGTGGGGGCTCAGATCTGTGGACGATTGTTTTCAATTGAATTATTCAATTTGACTTGAGAGATCTGGAGACAAACACATTAACAGACTAAGAGTTCTCTCAGGACTGGAGTGGAGGCTCAGGCTGAGGGAGGAACTGCAGTTATTTTGGAAATGTAGTGCAAGAAGAGGAGTATGTGTGTGTGTGTGTCTGTGGTGTGTGTGTGTGTGTGTGTGTGTGTGTGTGTGTGTGTGTGTGTGTGTGTGTGTGTGTGTGTGTGGTGTGTGTGTGTGTGTGTGTGTGTGTGTGTGTGTTTTACGAGGACTGTAAGGCGTTATCTCATCTCATCACCCCCTGGAGTGGTTATTTAGCCTACAGACAAACAGACAGGATGGAATGACAGACCAGAGCTGAGGTAAATCACATCTGTCTGCAGTTCAAAGAGCCTCCCTGTCACAGTCCCTGATAGATCTGTGGATCTGATCCATTGTCTTCTGAGGAAGAAGCCTGCGAGTCTGTGTGGTAAGGGCTACACTAGATTGTATACTGTATGTGACTTTCTTCCTGGTCATTGGATAAGACACCTGTTTCCTCCCACCACCACAAAGTACCAGTCTGCTCAGTCAGAGGATATCAGATAAGCCCTGGCCCTTACACAACCCATACAGCCAACCAGTCAGTACCGGTTTGAAGGCTCACACCAGACCCACAGGCAATTAAAGCAGATCCTCTCTCTCAGTCAATGTTCTACATACACACACACACACACACACGCACGCACACGCACACACACACACACACACACACACACACACACACACACACACACACACACACACACACACACACACACACTTTAACACTCATCACATATGCTACCAGCACTGAGTGTACAAAACATTAGGAACACCTGCTATTTCCATGACATACTGACCAGGTGTATCCAGGTAAAGGCTATGATCCCTTATTGATGTCACCTGTTAAATCCACTTCAATCAGTGTAGATGGGGAGGAGACAGGTAAAAGAAGGATTTTTAAGCCTTGAGACAATTGAGACAAGTATTGTGTATGTGTGCCATTCAGAGGGTGAATGGACAAGACAAAATAATACATTTCTTTTGAACGTGTGTATGGCAGTAGGTGCAAGATACCAGTTTAAATGTGTGTCAAGAACTGCAACGCTGCTGGGTTCTTCACGCACAACCGCTTCCAGTGTGTATCCATAATGGTCCACCACTCAAAGGACATCCAGCCGACTTGACACATCTGTGGGAAGCATTGGACTCAACATGGACCAGCATCCCTGTGGAACGCTTTCAACAACTTGTAGAGTCCATGCCCCGACAGATTGAGGCTGTTCTTAGGGCAAAAGGTGGGTGCAACTTAATATTAGGAAGATGTTCCTAATGTTTTGTACACCGAGCTACTTCAATTACCTCATACCCTTGCACATCAACTTGTTACTCTACTCCCTATATATATCCATGTTATATTCTAATCCCTATATATATATATATCCATGTTATATTCTAATCCCTATATATATATATCCAAGTTATATTCTACTCCCTATATATTGCCATGTTATATTCTACTCCATATATATAGCCATGTTATATTCTACTCCATATATATATAGCCATGTTATATTCTACTCCCTATATATAGCCATGTTATATTCTACTCCCTATATATAGCCATGTTATATTATTCTCCCTGTATAAAGCCATGTTATATTCGACTCCCTATATATAGCCATGTTACAGTCTACTCCCTGTATATAGCCATGTTATATTATTCTCCCTGCATATCACCATGTTATATTCTACTCCTTATATAGCCATGTTACAGTCTACTCCCTGCATATAACCATGTTATATTCGACTCCCTGTATAAAGCCATGTTATATTCTACTCCCTGTATATAGCCATTTTATATTCTGCTCCTTATATAGCCATGTTACAGTCTACTCCCTGTATATAGCCATGTTATATTCTTCTCCCTGCATATAACCATGTTATATTCTACTCCATATATATAGCCATGTTATATTTTACTCCCTATATATAGCCATGTTATATTCTACTCTCTGTATGTAGCCAAGTTATATTTTACTCCCTATATATAGCCATGTTATATTCTACTCCCTATATATTGCCATGTTATATTCTTCTCCCTGCATATAACCATGTTATATTCTACTCCATATATATAGCCATGTTATATTTTACTCCCTATATATAGCCATGTTATATTCTACTCCCTATATGTAGCCATGTTATATTCTTCTCCCTGTATATAGCCATGTTATATTCTACTCCATATATATTGCCATGTTATATTCTACTCTCTGTATGTAGCCAAGTTATATTTTACTCCCTATATATAGACATGTTATATTCTACTCCCTATATATTCCCATGTTATATTCTTCTCCCTGTATATAGCCATGTTATATTCTACTCCATATATATTGCCATGTTATATTCTACTCTCTCTATATAGCCATGTTATATTCTACTCCCTATATGTAGCCATGTTATATTCCTCTCCCTGCATATAACCATGTTATATTCTACTCCCTGTATAAGGCCATGTTATATTCTACTCCCTGTATAAGGCCATGTTATATTCTACTCCCTGCATATAACCATGTTATATTCTACTCCCTGTATAAGGCCATGTTATATTCTACTCCCTGCATATAACCATGTTTTATTCTATTCCCTGTATAAGGCCATGTTATATTCTACTCCCTGCATATAACCATGTTTTATTCTATTCCCTGTATAAGGCCATGTTATATTCTACTCCCTATATGTAGCCATGTTATATTCCTCTCCCTGCATATAACCATGCTATATTCTACTCCCTGTATGAAGCCATGTTATATTCCACTCCCTATAGCCATGTTATTTTTACTCATTATTTTTATTCATTATTCACTGTGTATTCATTCCTCATATCTCAATTTCAATTGATTTTAATGTAATTTGTTTCATCGACTAACAGGTGCCCACGCGCTTTGACTCTGTATCGGTACCACCTGTATACAGCCTCTCTATTGTTATGTTACTTCTTCTCTTATATTATTTGTTTTTTTTATAATTTTTTTTGTTTCTTTTCTTAAAAGTGCATTGTTGGTTAGGGGCTTGTAAGTAAGCATTTCACTGTAAGGTCTACTACACCTGTTGTGTTCGGCGCATGTGGCTACTTACATTTGATGTGATTTGATCTTTAACTCTGCATTGTTGGAAAAGGGCCAGTAAGTAAGCATTTCACTGTTAGTCTACACCAGTTGTCTATGAAGGATGTGACAAATTCAATTGGATTTGAGTTGATTTGACATTGCCACAAGCTAGAAATAGAGCTGGTATTTTCCTCCTCTGTTGGAGATGTCATGTGGCGGCAGGTTTCTGTTTGCAGTGTCATTTTGACTTCATCCTCCTTGATCCCTTCATCACACCCTCCATCCTCCCATTTCCTCCTCCCTTTCCTCAGTAAGGCCAAGGTTGTCTTCCTTTGCTGTGAAGGCTGAAGTTCCCTGCGTCAGTCCTATTAGAGAACAAGAGGGAGTTGAACTCCCCAGCCTTTCCAGCCCATAGCTACCTGTTGTGTTATGTATTATTATCACCCTCCTGTTTGTTGGAATCATCCCGTTGCTAGGGAGGGTGGAGGCCTCAGGTCTCTGATAATGTTTAACTGGTATGAAGAAAAATAATAATGTGAATTGAGATAAGGATGAACACATCAAACTATTTATCAGAGAAGGCAGTGGTTGTGGATAGATGCCCTGACTCACTGAGAAGCATGTCATCGTTTGATTGCAGTTCCCTGTTGCATCCTGTAGAGGGCGTGTTCTCTCTCTCTCTCTCTCTCTCTCTCTCTCTCTCTCTCTCTCTCTCTCTCTCTCTCTCTCTCTCTCTCTCTCTCTCTCTCCTCTCTCTCTCTCTCTCTCTCTCTCTCTCTCTCTCTCTCTCCTCTCTCTCTCTCTCTCTCTCTCTCTCCTCTCTCTCTCCTCTCTCTCTCTCTCTCTCTCTCTCTCTCTCTCTCTCTCTCTCTCTCTCTCTCTCTCTCTCTCTCCCTCTCTCTCTCTCTCTCTATTTCCCTGTGTGTTTACCACATCCTCTCCTCAACACCTCTGCCTCCTTCTTCCCATGGGT
>NC_074680.1:38809267-38919267 GCF_029448725.1 Salvelinus fontinalis
ATGTGTTATATGGAGAGATGTTGTGTTATATGGAGAGATGTTGTGTTATATGGAGAGATGATGTGTTATATGGAGAGATGTTGTGTCATATGGAGAGATGATGTGTTATATGGAGAGATGTTGTGTTATATGGAGAGATGTTGTGTTATATGTAGAGATGTTGTGTTATATGGAGAGATGTTGTGTTATATGGAGAGATGTTGTGTTATATGGAGAGATGATGTGTTATATGGAGAGATGTTGTGTTCGTTATATGGAGAGAAAGTTCTATACAGAGGTGCTATAAGACTGTATTGGAGTCTCTTTAGCACCAGGCTAGGTTTAGCCATGCTAGTGAGTGGTTAGGGTAAGTTAGGTTTAGACATGCTAGTGAGCGGTTATGGGTAAGTTAGGTTTAGCCATGCTAGTGAGCGGTTAGGGTAAGTTAGGTTTAGCCATGCTAGTGAGTTGTTAGGGTAAGTTAGGTTTAGCCATGCTAGTGAGTTGGTAGGGTAAGTGGTAGGGTAAGGGTAGGTTTAGTCATGCTAGTGAGTGGTTAGGGTAAATGGTAGGGTAAGGGTAGGTTTAGCCATGCTAGTGAGTGGTTAGGGTAAGTGGTAGGGTAAGGGTAGGTTTAGCCATGCTAGTTAGTGGTTAGGGTAAGTGGTAGGATAAGTGTAGGTTTAGCCATGCTAGTGAGTGGTTAGAGTAAGTGGTAGGATAAGGGTAGGTTTAGCCATGCTAGTGAGTTGGTAAGGTAAGTGGTAGGGTAAGGGTAGGTTTAGCCATGCTAGTGAGTTGGTAGGGTACGTTAGGTTTAGCCTTGCTAGTGAGCGGTTAGGGTAAGTTAGGTTTAGCCATGCTAGTGAGTGGTTAGGGTAAGTGGTAGGATAAGTTAGGTTTAGTCATGCTAGTGAGTGGTTAGGGTAAGTGGTAGGGTAAGGGTAGGTTTAGCCATGCTAGTGAGTGGTTAGGGTAAGTGGTAGGGTAAGTTAGGTTTAGCCATTCTAGTGAGTCGTTAGGGTAAGTGGTAGGGTAAGTTAGGTTTAGCCATGCTAGTGAGTGGTTAGGGTAAGTGGTAGGGTAGGGGTAGGTTTAGCCATGCTAGTTAGTGGTTAGGGTAAGTGGTAGGATAAGTGTAGGTTTAGCCATGCTAGTGAGTGGTTAGGGTAAGTGGTAGGATAAGGGTAGGTTTAGCCATGCTAGTGAGTTGGTAGGGTAGGTGGTAGTGTAAGGGTAGGTTTAGCCATGCTAGTGAGTTCGTAGGGTAAGTGGTAGGGTAAGTTAGGTTTAGCCATGCTAGTGAGTGGTTAGGGTAAGTGGTAGGGTAAGTTATGTTTAGTCATGCTAGTGAGTGGTTAGGGTAAGTGGTAGGGTAAGTTAGGTTTAGCCATGCTAGTGAGTGGTTGGGGTAAGTGGTAGGGTAAGTTAGGTTTAGCCATGCTAGTGAGTGGTTAGGGTAAGTGGTAGGGTAAGTTAGGTTTAGCCATGCTAGTGAGTGGTTAGGGTAAGTGGTAGGGTAAGGTTAGGTTTAGCCATGCTAGTGAGTGGTTAGGGTAAGTGGTAGGGTAAGGTTAGGTTTAGCCATGCTAGTGAGTGGTTAGGGTAAGTGGTAGGGTAAGGGTAGGTTTAGCCATGCTAGTGAATGGTTAGGGTAAGTGGTAGGATAAGGGTAGGTTTAGCCATGCTAGTGAGTTGGTAGGGTAAGTGGTAGGGTACGTTAGGTTTAGCCATGCTAGTGAATGGTTAGGGTAAGTGGTAGGGTAAGGTTAGGTTTAGCCATGCTAGTGAATGGTTAGGGTAAGTGGTAGGGTAAGTTAGGTTTAGCCATGCTAGTGAGTGGTTAGGGTAAGTGGTAGGGTAAGTTAGGTTTAGCCATGCTAGTGAATGGTTAGGGTAAGTGGTAGGGTACGTTAGGTTTAGCCATGCTAGTGAGTGGTTAGGGTAAGTGGTAGGGTAAGTTAGGTTTAGCCATGCTAGTGAATGGTTAGGGTAAGTGGTAGGGTACGTTAGGTTTAGCCATGCTAGTGAGTGGTTAGGGTAAGTGGTAGGGTAAGTTAGGTTTAGCCATGCTAGTGAATGGTTAGGGTAAGTGGTAGGGTACGTTAGGTTTAGCCATGCTAGTGAGTGGTTAGGGTAAGTGGTAGGGTAAGTTAGGTTTAGCCATGCTAGTGAGTGGTTAGGGTAAGTCAATCAATCAATCAATCAATCAATTTTATTTTATATAGCCCTTCGTACATCAGATAATATCTCGAAGTGCTGTACAGAAACCCAGCCTAAAACCCCAAACAGCTAGAAAAACTCCCTAGAAAGGCCAAAACCTAGGAAGAAACCTAGAGAGGAACCAGGCTATGAGGGGTGGCCAGTCCTCTTCTGGCTGTGCCGGGTGGAGATTATAACAGAACTATGCCAAGATGTTCAAAAATGTTCATAAGTGACAAGCATGGTCAAATAATAATCATGAATAATTTTCAGTTGGCTTTTCATAGCTGATCATTAAGAGTTGAAAAACAACAGGTCTGGGACAGGTGGGTGTTCCATAACCGCAGGCAGAACAGCTGAAACTGGAATAGCAGCAAGGCCAGGCGGACTGGGGACAGCAAGGAGTCACCACGGGCGGCAGTCCCGACGCATGGTCCTAGGGCCCAGGTCCTCCGAGAGAAAGAAAGAGAGAAGGAGAAAATTAGAGAGAGCCAAGATTTTCAAAATGTTCATAAATGACAAGCATGGTCAAATAATAATCAGGAATAAATCTCAGTTGGCTTTTCATAGCCGATCATTAAGAGTTGAAAACAGCAGGTCTGGGACAGGTAGGGGTTTCGTAACCGCAGGCAGAAACAGTTGAAACTGGAATAGCAGCAAGGCCGGGCGGACTGGGGACAGCAAGGTAGGGTAAGGGTAGGGTAGGGTAGGTTTAGCCATGCTAGTGAGTGGTTAGGGTAAGTGGTAGGGTAAGTTAGGTTTAGCCATGCTAGTGAATGGTTAGGGTAAGTGGTAGGGTAGGTTAGGTTTAGCCATGCTAGTGAGTGGTTAGGGTAAGTGGTAGGGTAAGTTATGTTTAGTCATGCTAGTGAGTGGTTAGGGTAAGTGGTAGGGTAAGTTAGGTTTAGCCATGCTAGTGAGTGGTTAGGGTAAGTGGTAGGGTAAGTTAGGTTTAGCCATGCTAGTGAATGGTTAGGGTAAGTGGTAGGGTAAGTTAGGTTTAGCCATGCTAGTGAATGGTTAGGGTAAGTGGTAGGGTAAGGGTAGGTTTAGCCATGCTAGTGAGTGGTTAGGGTAAGTGGTAGGGTAAGTTAGGTTTAGCCATGCTAGTGAGTGGTTAGGGTAAGTGGTAGGGTAAGTTAGGTTTAGCCATGCTAGTGAGTGGTTAGGGTAAGTGGTAGGGTAAGTTTGGTTTAGCCATGCTAGTGAGTGGTTAGGGTAAGTGGTAGGGTAAGTTAGGTTTAGCCATGCTAGTGAGTGGTTAGGGTCTATGTCTGTAGGTATGCATGTGCCTGTGGCTGTACTGTATGTGGAGACTGCGTTGGACCAGAATGTCTTTAAAACCGGATAAGAGAGGATTGTGGTCATAAATCAATCAATCAAATGTATTTTATAAAGCCTTTTTTACATCAGCAGTCGTCACAAAATACTATACAGAAACCCACTCTAAAATCCCAAAGAGCAATTTATGCAGATATAGAAGCACAGTGGCTCGGAAAAACTCCCTAGAAAGGCAGGAACCTTGGAAGAAACCTAGAGAGGAACCAGGCTCCGAGGGGTAGCCAGTCCTCTTCTGGCTGTGCCGGTTGGAGATTATAAGAGTACATGGCCATTAAGGCCAGATCATTTTAAAGATGTTCAACGTTCATAGATGACTAGCAGGGTCAAATAATTACCACTGTGGTTGTAGAGGGTGCGACAGGTCAGCACCTCAGGAGTAAATGTCAGTTGGCTTTTCATAACCGAGTATTCAAAGGTCGAGACAGCAGGTCCGGGAGAGAGCGAGAGAGAGTGGGAGAGAGCGAGAGAGAGTGGGAGAGAGCGAGAGAGAGTGGGAGGGAACGAGAGAGAGTGGGAGAGAGAGAGGGGGGGAGGGGGAGGGAGGTCGAAACAGCAGGTCCTGTAGAACGTCCGGTGAAACAGGTCAGTGTTCCATAGCCACAGGCAGGACAGTAGAACTGGATCGGCAGCATGGCCGGGTGGACTATGGACAGAGACAGCCAGGAGTCGTCAGGCCAGGTAGTCCTGAGGCATGGTCCTAAGGCTCCCAGAGAGAAAGAGCCAAAGAGAGGCTGTGGAGAATTAGAAGGAGCATGCCTAAGATCACACAGTACACTCGATAGGACCGACTGACCTGTGGCCCCCCGGCACATAGGCTATTGCAGCATATATACTGGGGACTGAGACGGCGGTCGGGGAACACTGTGGCCCCGTCCAAAGTTACTTGTGACTCCAGTGCCTTGCCATTCATAGGACTCACTGTAGAGATGAGTCTTCAGTTAAGACTTAAAGGTTGAGACAGAGTCTGTGTCTCTCACATGGATGGGCAGACAATTCCATAGAAGAGGAGCTCTAGGAACAATAAGGAGGTCTGTGTCTTGTGACTGTAGCATATGTGTAGGTATGTACGGCAGGACCAAATCAGAGAGATAAATACTACACCAAACATCTTTGATGTAAAATTGCACGACTAAGATCTCCTCCACAAAAATGTCAAAATAATGACAGATTTCTTTAGTTATCTTATATTAAATTAATTTGGATTATTTTGAGGAAGTGTATTCTGGCTCTAGATGGACAAACAGTGATATTGCCGCTTTTTTCCTAATTTTTCAAACAGAGGTCTTTTAAGGGAGTACGCGGCACGCTCGTTCGGTTCGCTAGACGCCAGCCAAACCCAAGCATGCGGAAGTCTTAAGGTGTCTCGGCTTCCGTAGGTGGAAGGTCATTGGTCAGACAGCGTCTTTGAGAATCCTCACCAGCAGATGAAAAGTCTTTGCCTTGTTGTTCTAACCGTCTGATCATCTCACAGTGAACTGTTGAGCCTCCCCCAGGAGTCATTCTGTTCTTGTGAAACATATTGACTCTTATTGTGTCCCAAATGGCACCCTATTCCCTATAAAGTAGTCAAAAGTAGCGCACTATATAGTGTATAGGGTGTGAATTGGAACAGAACATCTGTTTAATAGAGAGATGATGAGCAGGAAATGACCCCGATGAGCAACACAAGAGGTATGTGGACAAAGATCAGGGAGACTCACTGCCAGAAATCACTCCTCTTTCTCCTCTATTTCCTCTTTCTCTGTCTCTCTCTCTCGCTCGCTCTCGCTCTGTCTGTCTCTCTCTCTCCTTTTCTCTCTCTCTGTTCTTCCATCGGACAAAAGAAGGATGAGGAACTCGGGAACAGCTTTTTATGTTCACAGAGTTGCCAGAAAATATCAATCCCTCTAACTCTCTTAATTATAATTTTACAAATGTGTTTTAAATCATCTCCTTGAGAGAGTGCATAAGACCCAATGAGAACATATGATTGGCCACAGCTGGAGCGTGGATGGAGAAAGCCAGTGGCTATTTGAAAAGGGTTTTGATAGCAGTGTACTATGTCCTGTCCAAGAGAAGTTTGAGACCTATTATTTTGGTAAAAAAACAAACCCAAACCCGTTTAACCGCCATATTAGATTCTTTAAGAACAGTCCAGTCCAACCTCTTCCCCTAAACTGTTCGTTTTCCCTCTGCCTCTCTTTCTCCTCTCTGCCTCTCTCTTTATCCTCTATGCCTCTCTCTCTCTTTCTCTCCCCCCTCTCTCTCTCTCTCTCTCTCTCTCTCTCTCTCTCTCTCTCACTCTCTCCCTTTCTCTCTCTCTTTCACACTCTATCTCTCTCACTGTCTCCCTAGCTCTCTCTCCCTCTCTCTTCTCTCTGCCCCCCCCCCCCCCCCTTTCTTGGAAGAGACAGAAAGTGCAGCTGGTTGGCGTGGAGTCTTTTGGGCTGCGTTAGGAGGAGAATCAGTCCATTTGATACGCTCGTCTTTTCCGTCCAACACTGTGATGTGTCTGGCGCTGTCTGAGCCCAGAGTACTGCCAGCCAGACCAGAGGGCTTGCTGGGTTAATGCCGCTCTCTCGTTGGCTGTGGCCAGGAGAATCTTGGTCCTATTAAGTATGCAGGAAACGGATGAAAAAGTCAGAAACAGATGGAAACCGCAAGGTAGAATCTGACCTTATCCAATAAGAAACGTTCATTTTTGTTTTCTGTCGCAAAGTGTTTTGCTACGTTGTGCCCAAATGAACATGACCCTAGAGTGTTCTGAGTGGGCCATGTAGGCCAGGTTCCACACGGTAACCAAGCCGTGCTCTTGTCTATATGTTTATGAACCTATACTTGACTAATTCTGTGATCGGTTGTCATATTGTTGTCAGTGTTTGTTTGTGTGTTTGCTTGCGTGAGTGCATACCGGAATTAATTAGGCATAAGCTAACCAGTGAGTCATGTAAATGTTACTGGGCTCTAATACCCCCCCCCCCCCCCCACACACACACACACACACACACACACACCCGCACACACACCCGCACACACACACACACACACACACACACACACACACACACACACACACACACACACACACACACACACACACACACACACACACACACACACACACCCGTACACACACCCGCACACACACACACACACACACACACACACACACACACACACACACACACACACACACACACACACACACACACACACACACACACACACACACACACACACACACACACACTCGCACACACACACACACACACACACACACACACACACACACACACACACACACACACACACACACACACACACACACACACACACACACACACACACACACACACACACTAGTACTCTTCCAGTAGGCCCCATTACCATCAAGTCAGGCCTGCACGGTTTCGTCAGCCCATTTATGTTCCTCACATTATGATCATGTTGTGTGACAATCCAATTTGGAAACGCTTTTTGCGCTTGTTAAACAGTTCTCTGGTTTGCATTACATTTGTTGTGTGCCTTGTGTGCTTATATGCTCGGCTAAATCTAGCAAAATAGCTAGATTCAAAATAACCTTGTATCCATTTGCTATCTCTCTAGGTATGATGTCAGGCCTGGAGAGAAACCTCTTGTATCCAGTTGCTATCTCTCTAGGTATGATGTCAGGCCTGGAGAGAAACCTCTTGTATCCAGTTGCTATCTCTCTAGGTATGATGTCAGACCCGAAGAGAACAAGGTTATATAGAAGCTAGAGACTGTGTACAGAAGTATCTCTCTAGGTGCATTGCTATTAGTTAGTATCTCTGATACTGTCAGGACAACATCTGGATCATGGGTTTTAACCATCTGGTCAGGTGCTGTGGTGATATTTCTCAACCTGCGTTCCTGGGATGTTGCTGACTGGTCCCTTAAATAGTTATCTGACAAGTGATAGTTTTAATCTAAGTGGACCTCCAAGGAGAAATAACCTTTGCTTGGCCGGCACCCCCAAAAGTTAGATTTTCATTGCTGTAGTGAACTGAGCTCACTCACACTGAGCTCCTACGGCATGTCACTTTGATGGCTCGCCCATGCTGTGGAAAGTAATTGTGTGTGTCGGAACCGGCAAACACGGCCAATATATCTCTCTGACACTCTGGCGTTAAATTCTGACCACACCGCAGACACTACGGTGTGGTCCAACAAAATCAAACTGAATATATTATTAAAAGAGAGATGAAATGTGTTCTCCAGATCAACATGCTTCCAGCAGGGAGAAGACGATTAATGCGTTTAATATGGTGAACTCAATAACTCTCCTTTAAAAAAAAATATGCTTCGGATTCTAGGATCTTGGGCTAGGTTCCTGCACATGCTAGGATTGCAACTCAAATGGCACGCTATTCCCTATATGGTGCACTACTTTTGACCAGAGTACACCATGTAGGGAATAGGTGTGATTTGGGATCCAGGCAGATGTTTTACTTGGCCTGCTCGGCTGTTTCCAAGAACCAGGAAGGAACTTTCCAGGAACAAAGAACTTGCAACTCAGGAGTTCACCATGACACGTCTTGATGTTCGCAATCGATGGAGACATACAGTGACTGCAGAATATACAACAGCAGCAAGGCCTAACCTGTACCACACACACACACACACACACACGCACACGCGCACGCGCACGCGCACGCGCACGCACACACACACACACACACACACACACACACACACACACACACACACACACACACACACACACACACACACACCTCAATACCATTATATACTGCTAGCACTATTTCAAATGCACGTCATGAAAGTGTTGTAATATTCAAATGTCATAAGGTGTGTGTGTGTGTGTTTGTGTGTGTCTGTGTGTTTGTGTGCATGTGTGCATTCGTGTGTGTGTCCAAACATGATTATTTATCATTGTCATTATTTCTCATTCACCATGTCATTGGATTTAGGTGAACGGTTTGTTGAAAAAAAAGACACAATTCCCTGACGTTGATGACTTTCTGCAAATCCAATCAGCTTTACACGTTGATTCAACGTCATCACATCACATTGTTTGGGATTGAAATGACGTGGAAACAACGTAGTGTGCATGGACAGAAATGTCATACTGTGGATAGACAGCAAGTGTGTGGGAAGCTGATGTTGAAGGCAGATAGTCAAAGTGTAAAAAACTGTGAGTGGTTTGATGTGTGGGTTTGTGGGTTTGGAACTGAGAGGTTTAATTTAGACTAGAATGTTCCACTGTGGGCAAAACATCTATTCTTAACATGACTCAAACCTATGACATACAATACCTCATGAGGCTAATTAGGCTTTTTGCTCAGTATTTAAGCAGATAACAACAAATTATTCTTCAACACACTCTGCCACTCACTCATATCATGTGAAAGACCTGTGTTTATGCCACGTGAAATACCCATGTCCTATGGGCCGTGGAAACACATGGTGATATGGTCAGAATAAGGGTCAAATAATTTGGCTTTTTAGAAGAGGAGATAGAAACATGTGTTTTTGACTCAAACGTGTGTCGAAATCAGGGTGTTGCAACATTTCTTCCAGACTGAGAGGGAAAGAGAGAGAGAGCACAGAGAGAGAGAGATAGATAGATAGAAAGAGACATGAGAGAGAGAACGAGAGAGAGAGAACGAGAGAGAGAGAGAGAGAGAGAGAGATGAGATGAGATGAGAGAGAAAGAGACTGAGACAGAGAGAGAGAAAGATAAACAGAGGTAAGGAAAGATTAGGCCAGACAGAGCTAATTTGTGTAAAAGATTGGGTCATAATTTATCTTCTAGCTGAGGAGATATCATGGTTCGGCGCCTTGAGACGGATGAAGAGAGAGGACACACACACACTAATTTAACAGCTTGACGGATAAAAATGTTCCGCTTTGTTTATGAAATGTGACACAAGTCATCTGCTGCTCTCTGACAGAGAGAGAGCGAGAGAGAGAGAATGACAGATGGAGACAGAGAGAAAAATACAGAGAAAGAGAGGGGGGAGATAGCGAGAGAAACTGAGCTGCACTTCCTAGCCTCCTGCCAAATCTATAACCATATTAGAGACAAATATTTCCCACAGTTCACAAAGACCGACAAAGAATTTGAAAACAAATCAAACATTGATAAACTCCCATTTGATTTGATATGACTTGATATACTGTATGTTAGGCAAAATACCACAGTGTGCAATTACAGCAACGAGATTTGTGGTCCGTTACCAAGAGAAAACGGCAACCAATGGAGCACAAACAACATTGTAAATACAACCTATATTTATCTGTTTATTAATTTTAACCACGATTCATACTACAACTATTTCCACATTGCTTAACCTGTACATAACTAATGATATACCACTTGACTTGTCATTATCTTAAACTGTACATAACTAATGATATAACACTTGACATGTCATTATCTTAAACTGTACTTAACTAATGATATAACACTTGACATGTCATTATCTTAAACTGTACATAACTAATGATATAACACTTGCCATGTCATTATCTTAAACTGTACTTAACTAATGATATAACACTTGACATGTCATTATCTTAAACTGTACATAACTAATGATATAACACTTGCCATGTCATTATCTTAAACTGTACTTAACTAATGATATACCACTTGACTTGTCATTATCTTAAACTGTACATAACTAATGATATAACACTTGCCATGTCATTATCTTAAACTGTACTTAACTAATGATATAACACTTGACATGTCATTATCTTAAACTGTACATAGCTGATGATATAACACTTGACATGTCATTATCTTAAACTGTACATAGCTGATGATATAACACTTGACATGTCATTATCTTAAACTGTACATAGCTAATGATATAACACTTGACATGTCTTTATACATTTTAGAATTGTTTTTTGATTATGATGTTACATTTATTTCTTCTCACTTTTGTTTATTGTTTATTTCACTTGCTTTGGCATTGTAAACTTATGTTTCTCATGCCAATAAAGGCCTTTTAATTGAATTAGGAAAAAGAGGACACAGTAGATCTGGAGGTGTGTAAAGAGGTCAAGAACAGCCAAACCACGACCACATCTTTTAAACCCACCACAGCCGATATCTGAATATGCCATTTATCCAAAGCAACTCACATTCGGCCTACAGTGGGAACACAGATGTTTTGTGTGTGTGTGATCCCTGTGGGAATTGAACCTTCAACCTTGGCATTGCTAGTAGTGGCATGTTTTTACAGACAAAGCCACACAGCACTACATCTGCCACTACTGCCACTTCATCCATCCCCTCTCACCAGTGGTTCCTTAACGATGGGACTACAGGGGAAGGAAGGCCAACCATCCATCTTTCAGCCCTGCAAATATCAACAGTTTTCTGCAGATGGAAATGGCTAGAGACTCTTTAGTGTTTTTTCTCTGCGACCAAAGTTGAACAAACAAATAAGAACATGAGGACGAAACAGCCACACCAACTCAGACCTCCATCCTCCATGTTGGAGTGGTTATGGAGTCAGGGGATGAGTCCCTCATGGCACCCTCCCTAATGGCAACCTATTCCCTATGGGCTCTAGGCCAAAGTAGTGCACTAGATAAGGAATCGGGTGCCATTTGGGACACCACCATTAAGTTGTGTAATGTGCCATAACAAACATGACAGCAGAAGGATTAGTTATGATGATAGAGTGTGTTTGCTTGTGTGTGGGCTGGCCTAGGTTAGGTTTTGACTTTGTTGTCCAGTTGTCCTCCATGTGTTCAGGAAGAAGAGGCATTAAATTGTTTGGAGGCTGAGGGAGTGGGCGCTACACTGCCTGTCTGATCTGAGACCAGAAATATAACCTATTTTCTTCTATATAATGTCTCTCACTCTCACTCTCACTCTCACTCACTCACTCACTCACTCTCTCACTCTCTCACTCTCTCACTCTCTCACTCTCTCACTCTCTCACTCTCTCACTCTCTCACTCTCTCACTCTCTCACTCACTCACTCACTCACTCACTCTCTCACTCTCTCACTCTCTCACTCTCTCACTCTCTCACTCTCTCACTCTCTCACTCTCTCACTCTCTCACTCACTCACTCACTCACACACACACACAGAAGTCCCAAAAGACTAAAGACATTTCAAATGTCGTATATGTATATGTACAGTGTATGCTCACTGAGTCTAAACATGGTCAAAGCTTTCCTTAAGTTTGGGTCAGTCACAGTGGTCAGGTATTCTGCTACTGTGTACCTTCTGTATAGGGCCAATAGCATTCTAGTTTGCTCTGTTTTTTTTTGTTAATTCTTTCCAATGTTTCAAGTAATTATCTTTTTGTTTTGTCATGATTTGGTTGGTTCTAATTGTGTTGCTGTCCTGGGGCTCTGTGGGGTCGGTTTGTGTTTGTGAACAGAGCCCCAGGACCAGCTTGCTTAGGGGACTCTCCAGGTTCATCGCTCTGTAGGTGATGGCTTTGTTATGGAAGGTTTGGGAATCGCTTCCTTTTAGTTGGTTGTAGAATTGAACGTCTCTTTTCTGGATTTTGATCATTAGCAGGTATCTGCCTAATTCTGCTCTGCATGAATTATTTGGTGTTTTACGTTGCACACGGAAGATATTTTTGCAGAATTCTGCAGAGTCTCAATTTGGTGTTTGTCCCATTTTGTGAATTATTGGTTGGTGAGTGGACCCCAGACCTCACAACCATGAAGGGCAATAGGTTCTATAACTGATTCAAGTATTTTTAGCCAGATCCTAATTGGTATGTTAAATTGTATGTTTCTTTTTGATGGCATAGATGGCCCTTCTTGCCTTGTCTCTCAGCTCGTTCACAGCTTTGTGGAAGTTAACTGGTCGTAATGCTGGTAAGTTGACGTTGCTCTTATATCCAATAGTTCCTCCCGGCTGTATGTAATAAGACTTAAGATTTCCTGGGGTAACAGTGTAAGAAATAATTAATAAAGAAACTAAATACTGCATAGTCCCCTAAGAACGCGTAGCGAGGCGGCCATCTCTGTCGGCGCCGGCTGTTCAACAGAGTTCAAGTGAAGGTGAAGCAAGTGAAACAAATCATAGAGAAAGCAGACTGTATTGTAATCATCTCTGATGGATGGTCGAATGTTCGAGGGCAAGGAATAATCAACTACCTCATCTCCACCCCTCATCTGGTATTCTACAAGAGCACAGACACATGGGACATCAAACACACCGGCCTCTACATTGCAGATGAGTTGAAGGCAGTCATCAAGGACCTTGGACCACAGAAGGTGTTTGCACTGGTGACAGACAATGCTGTGAACATGAAGGCTGCTTGGTCTAAAGTGGAGGAGTCCTACCCTCACATCACATTGAATCTGCTCCTCAAAGACATCATGGCACTGAAAACAATAGATACACTTTACAAGAGAGCCAAGGAAATGGTTAGGTATGTGAAGGGTCATCAAGTTTTAAAGCAGAAATCTACCTCGCCAAGCAAAGTGAGAAGAATAAGAGCACCACATTGAAGCTTCCCAGCAACACACGTTGGGTCGGTGGTGTCATCATGTTTGACAGTCTCCTGGAGGGGAAGGAGTCTCTCCAAGAAATGGCCATTATGGACATCCCCATCAAGAGGATCCTCCTGGATGATGTATTTTGGGAGAGAGTGGTAAGCGGCCTGAAACTCCTGAAACCTATAGCAGTAACCATTGCACGGATTGAGGGACACAATGCCGTCCTGTCTGATGTTCAGACTCTGCTTGCAGATGTAAGAGAATAAATCTGTACTGCCCTGCCCACTTCACTGTTGCTCCAAGCAGAGGAAACTGCAGTTCTGAAATACATCAAAAAGTGTGAAGATGTCTGCCTGAAGCCCATACACGCCGCAGCCTACATGTTGGACCCCAAGTATGCTGGCAAGAGCATCATGTCTGGTGCAGAGATCAACAAGGTCTATGGTGTCATCACTACCGTGTCTCGCCACCTTGGCCTGGATGAGGGCAAGGTTCTTGGCAGTCTGGCAAAGTACACTTCCAATTTAGGGCTTTGGGATGGAGATGCAATATGGCAGTTGTGCCAACATATCTCATCAGCCATCTGGTGGAAGGGACTATTTAGATCTGAGGCTCTTTCCCATGTTGCCTCCATCCTCCAAATCCCACCAACATCAGCCGCCTCAGAGCGCAACTGGTACTTTTTTGGGAACACACACACCAAAGCACTCAACAGGCTGACCAATACAAGGGTCGAAAAATTGGTGGCCATCCGGGCAAATTTGAGGCTTTTTGAGCCTGACAACGAGCCATCCTCAACACGGTTGGAAAGTGACAGTGAAGATCAGGCCTCAGAGTCTGATGTTCAAGACATTGAGGAGGACATTGAGGAGGTCCAGGGAGAAGACATGGAAGCCTGAGAGGAAGACAACCAAAGCTTTAGTTTCTAGACTATCATTTTACAGATGTATGTTAAAATCATTTTTGGGAGATGTGATGGATCATTGGGGATCATTCAATATTCCCTTTCTTTTGTTGTTCAGTGAAATCATCCCATGTGAGGAGTTAACTCATTTAATTGAAGTTCAATTCGTAACTAAATAGTTTTGTTTTTTTTCTTTTGGAAGCATTTAATAATTTGCAATTATGTCTACTTATGATAAGGTAAAAGGTTTATGTTTGTCTCCATATGATATGGTAAATATATCCAATGCAAAAAAACATCTACATCTAAATAGTGCTAATGTTAGTTTGCATATATTACCGTTAATTCCCATATATTCCCGTTAATTCCCATATATTCCAGTTAATTCCCATATATTCCTGTTAATTCCCACAGAAAGTTTCCACCTCTGAATATTCCCCAAAATGTGAAACCCTAGATATAGCCATACAGTATCTATCTCTATGGCTGAGAGAGATATAGCCATACTGTATCTATCTCTATGGCTGTGGAGGGTATTTTTTTCCAGTGGGCATTGTGTAGATTCACTTTTTAATCCCCATGATGCGTATCAAAGTAGTGCAGTTGAGGTATACGCCATATGAATTAACAAGGTGGATGGAACAGATCAGATTGCTTAATAAGTTGATAAACTATTATTTCTTGACATTTTATGGGCAGCAATGTGCACACTGTGGTAGGCTTACGTGCAAATGTTTGAAAATGCGCACTGCACATGCGAGCGGTTTCTTGGACAGAGATGGAATTTTATCTGTTAGAAATATAGAAAAAGGGGAGCTCTAAAGATGCAACAACTATCATGGGCTGCTGATATAACTAGGATAATGCCTTTGGTTGATAGACAATGAAAGAAAGTTGATAGAAAACCAATAGAACAGGAGAACACATATGAGGAAGTCTTTATAAAATAATTGCATCCACATTTCTATGGTGGGAATTTGGCTATAGGCTACTTTGAAGCAAGGTAGTCATGCCTCATAATATGAAGTAAAACGTCCAGATTTCAATCAATCAAGGAACAGGAAAAATATAGCTATACTGACGATAGGCCTATCTGTCTTCTGGCAGAATGATATCATGATTATTGGCATCAATCCAGTGAATCCACCTCTGAAAATTCCAAAAAGTATCCGTAATGTTCGTAGAAACATGTCAAACGTTTTTTATAATCAATCCTCAGGTTGTTTTTAACATACATAATCGATAATATTTCAACCGGACGGTAAACTATTCAATACTACAGAGAAAGAACATGTTGAGCTACAACTCTCGGGCGCATGAACTAATCAAAGGACACCTGACGCGTTTTGATAAATCTCGCTCATTTTTCAAAATAAAAGCTTGAAACTATGTCTAAAGCCTGGTCACAGCCTGAGGAAGCCATTGGGAAAGGAATCTGGTTGATACCCCTTTAAATGGAGGAGGGGCAGGCAATGGAACAGGGATTTTTCCAAATAAAAGGCACTTCCGGGTTGGATTTCCTCAGGTTTTCGCCTGCAAAATCAGTTCTGTTATACTCACAGACAATATTTTGACAGTTTTGGAAACTTTAGAGTGTTTTCTATCCCAATCTGTCAATTATATGCATATTCTAGCATCTGGGCATGAGAAATAGTCCGTTTACCTTGGGAACGTTATTTTTCCAAACATAAAAATAGTGCCCCCTAGCTGAAAGAGGTTAACAGGTGTGCCTTGTTAAAAGTTAATTCCTGGAATTTATTTCCTTCTTAATGTGTTTGAGCCAAACAGTTCTGTTGTGACATGGTAGGGTTGGTATACAGAAGATAGTCCTATTTGGTAAAAGGCAAAAACAGCTCAAATAAGCAAAGGGAAACGACAGTCCATCGTTACTTTAAGACATTAAGGTTAATTCAGAAAATTTTGCAGTCGCAGAATCATCAAGCGCAATGATGAAACTGGCTCTCGTGAGGACCGCCACAGGAAAGGAAGACCCAGAGTTACCTCTGCTGCAGAGGATAAGTTCATTAGATTTAACTGCACCCCAGATTGCAGCCCAAATAAATGCTTTTTTATTTTTTTTTTTTTATTTCACCTTTATTTAACCAGGCTAGTTGAGAACAAGTTCTCATTTGCAACTGCGACCTGGCCAAGATAAAGCATAGCAGTGTGAACAGACAACAACACAGAGTTACACATGGAGTAAACAATAAACACACAGAGTTCAAGTAACAGACACATCTCAACATCAACTGTTCAGAGGAGACTGCATGAATCAGGCCTTCATGGTCGAATTGCTGCAAAGAAACCACTACAAGACATCAATAATAAGAAGAGACTTGCTTGGGCCAATAAACATGAGCAATGGACATTAGACTGGTGGAAATCTGTCCTTTGGTCTGATGAGTCCAATTTTTTTATTTTTGGTTCCAACCGCCATGTCTTTGCGAGACGCAGAGTAGATGAACGGATGATCTCTGCATGTGTGGTCTCCACAATGAAGCATGGAGGACGACGTGCAACGGTGCTTTGCAGGTGACACTTCCAGTGATTTATTTAGAATTCAAGGCACACTTAACTTCTCTGGGATAGGTGGCAGTATTTTCACGTCCGGATGAAAAGCATGTCCAAAGTAAACTGCCTGCTACTCAGGCCCAGAAGCTAGGATATGCATATTATTAGTAGATTTGGATAGAAAACACTCTCAGTTTCTAAAACTGTTTGAATCATGTCTGTGAGTATAACAGCACTTATTTGGCAGGCGAAACCCCGAGGACAAACCATTCAGATTCTTTTTTTTTTTAGGTCACTCTCTTTACAATGGTTTTTCATTGGGATCCAGATTTCTAATGGACCTTCTTGCAGTTCCTATCGCTTCCACTGGATGTCAACAGTCTTTAGAAATTGATTGAGGTTTTTCCTTTGAGAAATTAAGAGGTAGCACTGTTCAGAATGAGGCTCGAGGGAAGTGTACTCTGTTAGAGGCACGTGACCTGAAAGCACGCTACACTTTGTTTTCCTCCGGTATTGAACACAGATCATCCCGTCTTCAATTTAATCTATTATTTACGTTAAAAAATACCTAAAGTTGTATTACAAAAGTCATTTGAAATGTTTGGACAAAGCTTACAGGTAACTTTTGTAGTCATGTTGCGCGAATTGGAACCAGTGTTTTTCTGGATCAAACGCGCCAATAAATGGACATTTTGGATATATATCGACGGAATTAATCAAACAAAAGGACCATTTGTGATGTTTATGGGACATATTGGAGTGCCAACAGAAGAAGCTCGTCAAAGGTAAGGCATGAATTATATCTTTATTTCTGCGTTTTGTGTCGCACCTGGAGGGTTGAAATAAGATTGTCTGTGTTTGTTTACAGGGGTGCTATCCTCAGATAATAAGCATCATTTGCTTTCGCCTAAAAGGCTTTTTGAAATCTGACACATTGGCTGGATTCACAACAAGTGTAGCTTTAATTTGGTGTCTTGCATGTGTGATTTCATGAAAGTTAAATTTTTATAGTAATTTATTTGAATTTGGCGCTCTGCATTTTCACTGGATTTTGGCCAGGTGGGACATATCCCAGAGAGGTGTTAACCAGCATGGATACTACAGCATTCTGCAGCGATATGTGATCCCATGTGGTTTGCGCTTAGTGCGACTATCATTTGTTTTTCAACACGACAATGACCCAACACACCTCCAGGCTGTGTAAGATCTATTTGACCAAGAAGGAGAGTGATGTAGTGCTGCATCAGATGACTTGGCCTCCTCAATCACTAGACCTCAACCCAATTGAGATTGTTTGGTATGAACTGGACCGCAGAGTGAAGGAAAAGCAGCCAACAAGTGCTTAACATATGTGGGAACTCCTTCAAGACTGTTGGAAAAGCATTCCAGGTGAAGCTGGTTGAAAGAATGCCAAGAGTGTGCAAAGCTGTCGTTAAGGCAAAGGGTGGCTACTTTGAAGAATCTAAATCAAAAATATATTTTGACTGTGTACCGGGACGCTCAATCACAGACAACCTGTTCTTAATCAGGGACATGTTGGAGATTTTCTAGTGTGAACTTTGGACTGTTCTCTTTCGACCACAAGAAGGCTTTTGATAGAGTAGACCATGAGTATCTGTTTAATGTGATGTCTGTGTTTGGGTTTAGGGAAAGGTTTTTGGCCTGTGTGAAGATGTTGTGTGCTGTGGCGTCATGTATAGTCAAGGTGGAAGGGGGGGCTCAGTAGGCCAGTCTGGGTGAGGAAGGGGGATTAGACAAGGATGCCCTCTATCGGGGCAGTTATATACAGCTGAAGTAGGAAGTTTACATACACTTAGGTTGGAGTCATTAAAACTTGTTTTTCAACCACTCCACAAATTTCTTGTTACCAAACTTTAGTTTTGGCAAGTCGGTTAGGACATCTACTTTGTGCATGACACAAGTACATTTTTCCAACAATTGTTTACAGACAGATTGAGGTCAGGGCTTTGTGATGGCCACTCCAATACCTTGACTTTGTTGTCCTTAAGCCATTTTGCCACAACTTTGGAAGTATGTTTGGGGTCATTGTCCATTTAGAAGACCCATTTACGTCCAAGCTTTAAAACCTGTTATGGCTGCAGCCCGGTGTCGGTACACTTATGACAACAGCCCGTCCAAGTGCAGGGCGCGAAATTCAAAAGATATTTTTTAGAAATTTTTAACTTTCACACATTAACAAGTCCAATACAGCAAATGAAAGATACACATCTTGTGAATACAGCCAACATGTCCGATTTTTAAAATGTTTTACAGTGAAAACACCACGTATATTTATGTTAGCTCACCACCAAATACAAAAAAGCACAAACATTTTTCACAGCACAGGTAGCATGCACAAAACCAACCAAGAACCAACCAAACTAACCAAGAAACAACTTCATCAGATGACAGTCTTATAACAAGTTATACAATAAATCTATGTTTTGTTCGAAAAATGTGCATATTTGAGGTATAAATCATAGTTTTACATTGCAGCTACAATCGGAAATAGCACCGAAGCAGCTAGAACAATTACAGAGACCAAATTGAAATACCTAAATACTCATCATAAAACATTTATGAAAAATACATGGTGTACAGCAAATGAAAGACAAACATCTTGTGAATCCAGCCAATATTTCCGATTCTTTAAGTGTTTTACAGCGAAAACACAATATAGCATTATATTAGCTTACCACAATAGCCAAAAACACAACAGCATTGATTCAAGCCAACAGTAGCGATAACGAATAAACCAGCAAAAGATAATAATTTTTTCACTAACCTTCTCAAAATTCATCAGATGACAGTCCTATAACATCATATTACACAATACATATATTGTTTGTTCGAAAATGTGCATATTTAGGGGCACAAATCGTGGTTATACGATGTGAATACTAGGCAAAATGCAATAACAATGTCCGGAGAAATCTTGGAGAGGCACATAATCTAATCAAATAACTATTCATAAACGTTACTAAAAAATACATGTTGGACAGCAAATGAAAGATAGCTTAGTTCTTAATGCAATCGCCGTGTTAGAATTCTAAAAATAACTTCATTACGACATGCAGCTTACGTTATGGCAAGAGAGCGCCCAAAATCTGGGCGCAAACTAATAGTACACATGTTCGACAGATATATGAAATAAAATCATAAATAGGTCCTACTTTTGATGATCTTCCATCCGAATGTTGTACAAGGGGTCATTTGTCGGGAACAATCGTTGTTTGGTTTTAGAATGGCATTTTTCCCTCTTGAATTAGCAAGCACACTAGCCAAGTG
This sequence comes from Salvelinus fontinalis, assembly GCF_029448725.1. NCBI lineage: Eukaryota > Metazoa > Chordata > Actinopteri > Salmoniformes > Salmonidae > Salvelinus > Salvelinus fontinalis. Next base: position 38,828,944 of record NC_074680.1, read on the forward strand.
GCGCGAAGCTCTCCTTCCTGAACAAACGCAGAGAACGCAACACGCCTAACCTCCCGAAAAAATTTCAATAATATGATAAAACTATATTGAAAAAACATACTTTACGATGATATTGTCACATTTATCAAATAAAATCAAAGCCGGAGATAGTAGCCGTCTATAACGACAGCTTTTCAGAAGGCAATACCCGGTTCCTTCTCGCGCCTTCCAGAAAACAGGAAATTGGTGTCACGTCATGCCAAGAGCTCTTATTCGACCTCAGATCAAGATATACACTCCATTTCTTCTCTCACTGCCTGTTGACATCTAGTGGAAGGCGTATGAAGTGCATGTATACTAATACATATCAAGCAAATGAATAGGGATGCCCTGGAATAGAGCATTGATTTCAAATTGTCCACTTCCTGTCTAGGAAGTTTGCCTCAAAATGAGTTCTGTTTTACTCACAGATATAATTCAAACGGTTTTAGAAACTAGAGAGTGTTTTCTATCCAATAGTAATAATAGTATGCATATTGTACGAGCAAGAATTGAGTACGAGGCCGTTTGAAATGGGCACCTTTCATCCGAGTTACTCAATACTGCCCCTGCAGCCCAAAGAAGTTAACTTCCTGACTGATGTCTTGAGATATTGCTTCAATATATCCACATAATTTTCCTACCTCATGATGCCATCTATTTTTTGAAGTGCACCAGTCCCTCCTGCAGCAAAGCACCCCCACAACATGATGCTGCCACCCCCGTGCTTCATGGTTGGGATGGTGTTCATGGGGTTGCAAACTCCCACCTTTTTCCTACAAATGTAACGATGGTCATTATGGCCAAACACTTCTATTTTTGTTTCATCAGACCAGAGGACATTTCTCCAAGAAGTACGATCTTTGTCCCCATGTGTAGTTGCAAACCGTAGTCTGTCTTTTTTATGACTGTTTTGGAGCAGTGGCTTCTTCCTTGCTGAGCGGCCTTTCAGGTTATGTCGATATAGAACTCGTTTTACTGTAGATATAGATACTTTTGTACCTGTTTCCTCCAGCATCTTCACAAGGTCCTTTGCTGTTGTTATGGGATTGATTTTCACTTTTCGCACCAAAGCACGTTCATCTCTAGGAAACAGAACGCATCTCCTTCCTGAGCGGTTTGACAGCTATGGTGTTTATACTTGCGTACTATTGTTTGTACAGATGAACGTGGTACCTTCATGGGTTTGGAAGTTGCTCCCAAGGATGAAATAGACTTGTGGAGGTATACACATTTTCTTCTGAAGTCTTGGCTGATATCTTTTGATTTTCCCATGATGTCAAGGCACTGAGTTTGAAGGTAGGCCTTGAAATACATCCACAGGTACACCTCCAATTGACTCAAATGATGTCAATTAGTCTATCAGAAGCCATGACATAATTTTCTGGAATTTTCCAAGCTGTTAAAGGCACAGTCAACTTAGTGCATGGAATCTTCTGACCCACTGGAATTGTGATACAGTGAATTATAAGTGAAATAATCTGTCTGTAAACAATTGTTGGAAAAACTACTTGCGTCATGCACAAAGTAAGTGTCCTAACCGACTTGCCAAAACTATAGTTTGTTAACAAGAAATGTGTGGAGTCGTTGAAAAACGGGTTTTAATGACTCCAACTTAATTGTTTGTAAACTTCCTACTTCAACTGTAGATATTCCATTAAAAAATCTGCCGTTTCCAGCTACAATAGTTATTTTCAACATTAACAATATCTACACTGTATTTCTGATCAATTTGATGTTATTTTAATGGACAAAAAAATTGGGAAATTTCTAAGTGTGTAACGGCAGTCCTCCTCCTCTTCATCTGAAGAGGAGGAGTATTGAGGGAACCAAGGCGCAGCGTAGTGAAAAGACATATTTTATTAACGAAACACGAACTTGACTAAACTAACAAAAAACAACAAACGGTGTAGACAGACCTAGACGACGTACTTACATAAAACAAGAAAAACGCACGAATAGGAACATAGGCTACACAAACCGAACAAACCGTAAACAGTCCCGCGTGGTGTACAGACACAGACACGGAAGACAATCACCCACAACGAACACTGTGACAACGCCTACCTAAATATGACTCTTAATTAGAGGAACGCCAAACACCTGCCTCTAATTAACCTGTCTAGGATCAGCGTGGCGCTAGCGGCACTCCCCCCCCCCCCCCACTGAAAAACCAGTGCCGCGAAATTCAAAAAAAATATTTTTTTAAAATATTTAACTTTCACACATTAAAGTCCAATACAGCTAATGAAAGACACAGATCTTATGAATCCAGTCAACATTTCCGATTTTTAAAATGTTTTACAGGGAAGACACAATATGTAAAGATGTACATCTATTACCTAAAAAACACATTAGCATATTCCACCATCTTTTATTTGTCCACCAACACCAGTAGCCATCACCAATTCGGCTAAACTAAGATATTTATAGCCCCTAACCAACAAAAAAACTCATTAGATGACAGTCTGATAACATATTTATGGTATGGGATAGGTTTTGTTAGAAAAAAGTGCATATTTCAGGTATATGGCATAGTTTACAATTGCACCCACCATCACAAATGGACTAGAATAATTACAATGAGCAACGTGTTTACCTAACTACTAATCATCAAACATTTCGTAAAAATACACAGCATACACGAATCGAAAGACACAGATCCTGTGAATACAGACAATATTTCAGATTTTCTAAGTGTCTTACAGCGAAAACACAATAAATCGTTATATTAGCTTAGCACATAGCAATTAGCAGCCCAGCATTGATTCTAGCCAAAGTGAGCGATAAAAGTCAACATCGCCAAAAGATATTAATTTTTTCACTAACCTTCTCAGAATTCTTCCGATGACACTCCTGTAACATCACATTACAACATGCATATACAGTTTGATCGAAAATGTTTATATTTAGCCACCAAAATCATGGTTAGACAATGTGAAATGTAGACAAGCTGGTAAAGAAAACGTCCTTGCGCCACTTAGACAGTGATCTACTCTTATACATAAATACTCATAAACGTGACTAAAAAATATAGGGTGGACAGGGATTGATAGACAATTTAATTCTTAATACAATTGCGTTATTACATTTTTTAATTTATCCTTACTTTTCAATACAGTTTGCGCCAAGCGAAGCTACGTCAAAAAACATGGCGTCCTAAGCCACTAAAATGTTTCGACAGAAACACGATTTATCATAATAAAAATGTCCTACCTTGAGCTGTTCTTCCATCAGTATCTTGGGCAAAGGATCCTTTCTTGGGAGAAATCGTCTTTTGGTGGAAAGCTGTCCTCTTGCCATGTGGAAATGTCAACTACGTTCGGGATGAACTGAAAAGCGTGACCAACTTTTCACATCGTTGCAAAAATAAATGTCCCAAAATCGCACTAAACGGATATAAATTGCTATAAAACGCTTTAAATTAACTACTTTGTGATGTTTGTAACTCCTATAACGAGTGAAAAGATGACCGGAGAAATATAACAGGCTAAACTAACGCTTGGAACAGGAGAGGGTCGGTGTCTTCCACGCGCGTTACGCAGCAAGAAAAGACTTGCTAGCTAAAGGTTTTTTTCATTTGTAGGGCCTGTGAACGAGCAATCGAGCCCGTTGGAATCGTCATCACGTAAAGGCATCCAGGGGAAGACGTAAGAAGTGTCCGTATAGTCATAGCAACGACAGTGCCCGTTTAAATGACTTCAGAAAAGTGGCCAACGTTTCTCAAATCTGACTCCATGTCAGGGAAATTGCTGTAGAATGGGCTCTGTTCCACTTAGAGACAAAATTTCAACTCCTATAGAAACTATAGACTGTTTTCTATCCAATAATAATAATAATATGCATATTGTACGATCAAGGATTTTGTGGGAAGCCGTTTAAAAAATTAGCCACATTAGCATAAATAGTCTAAACAGCGCCCCCATCCCCAACAGGTTAAGAGCCATACCAGGCAACCCAAAACCAACACAGAAACAGAAAACATAGAATGCCCACCCAACCTCACGTCCTGACCAACTAACACACATAACAAACTAACAGAAATAGGTCAGGAACGTGACATAACCCCCCCCATAAGGTGCGAACTCCGGGCGCACCAGCACAAAGTCTAGGGGAGGGTCTGGGTGGGCATCTGACCACGGTGGTGGCTCAGGCTCCGGGCGAGGTCCCCACCCCACCATAATCAATCCTAGCCTCCATCTACCCCTAAAAATGTCCACCCATATCTTACCCCCACAAAATCCTCTTAGTAACATCCATGACAGGGACAGCACCGGGACAGAGGGATAAATCAAGACAGAGGGATAGCACCAGACAGAGGGATAGATCAGAATATAGAGGTAGCTCAAGATAGAGAGGGAGATCAGGATAGAGGGGCAACTCCGGACTGAAGGGCAGCTCCGGACAGAGAGACAGCTCTGGACTGAGGGGCAGTTCTGGGTATATAGCCGTTTCTGGCTGAAGGGCAGCTCATAGCTGACTGACGAATCTTGACGCTCATGGCAGGCTGACGGCTCTCGACGCTCATGGCAGGCTGACGGCTCTCGACGCTCATGGCTGGCTGACGGCTCTCGACGCTCATGGCTGGCTGACGGCTCTCGACGCTCATGGCTGGCTGACGGCTCTCGACGCTCATGGCAGGCTGACGGCTCTCGACGCTCATGGCAGGCTGACGGCTCTCGACGCTCATGGCAGGTTGGCGGCTCTGGCAGATCCTGTCTGGTTGGCGGCTCTGGCAGATCCTGTCTTGTTGGCGGCTCTGGCAGATCCTGTCTGGTTGGCGGCTCTGGCAGATCCTGTCTGGTTGGCGGCTCTGGCAGATCCTGTCTGGTTGGCGGCTCTGGCAGATCCTGTCTGGTTGGCAGCTCTGGCAGATCCTGTCTGACGGACGGCTCTAGCGGCTCCTGTCTGGCGGGCGGCTCTAGCGGCTCCTGTCTGGCGGACGGCTCTGTAGGCTCATGGCAGACGGGCGGCTTTGCAGGCTCATGGCAGACGGGCGGCTTTGCAGGCTCATTGCAGACGGATGGCTCAGACGGCGCTGGGGAGACGGATGGCTCAGACGGCGCTGGGGAGACGGATGGCTCAGATGGCGCTGGGGAGACGGATGGCTCAGATGGCGCTGGGGAGACGGATGGCTCAGATGGCGCTGGGGAGACGGATGGCTCTGGCCGGATAAGGCGCACTGTAGACCTGGTGCGTGGTGCCGGAACTGGAGGCACCGAACTGGATACACGCACTACAGGGAGAGTGCGTGGAGGAGGAACAGGGCTCAGGAGACGCACTGGTAGCCTAGTGCGTAGTGTAGGCACTGTAGGTACTAGGCTGGGGCGGGGAGGTGGCACCGGAAATACCGGACCGTGGAGGCGTACTGGCTCTCTTGAGCATTGAGCCTGCCCAACCTTACCTGGTTGAATGCTCCCGGTTGCCCGACCAGTGCGGGGAGGTGGAATAACCCGCAACGGTCTATGTAGGCGAACCGGGGAAACCATGCGTAAGGCAGGTGCCATGTATGCCGGCCCGAGGAGACGCACTGGAGACCAGACGCATTGAGCCGGCCTCATGACACCTGGCTCAATACCCAATCTAGCCCTACCAGTGCGGGGAGGTGGAATAACCCGCACTGAGCTATGCACTCGTACAGGAGACACCGTGCGCTCTACTGCGTAACACGGCGCCTGCCCGTACTCCCGCTCTCCATGGTAAGCCTGGGAAGTGGGCGCAGGTCTCCTACCTGCCCTTGGCCCACTACCTCTTAGCCCCCCCCCCAAGAAATTTTTGGGTGTTACTCACGGGCTTTTTGGGCTTCCGTGCAAGACGCGTTCCCTCATAACTCCGGTTCCTCTCTCTCTTTTCCTCCGCTCTCCGAGCTGCCTCCAGCTGTTCCCATGGACGGTGATTCACTTTAGCCCATGGTCCTTCTCCGTTAAATATTTGCTCCCAACTCCACAAGTCCTGTATACTTGCCCGTTGCTCAAAATTACGCTGCTTGGTTCTGGATTTCTGGTGGGTGATTCTGTAACGGCAGTCCTCCTCCTCTTCATCTGAAGAGGAGGAGTATTGAGGGAACCAAGGCGCAGCGTAGTGAAAATACATATTTTATTAACGAAACACGAACTTGACTAAACTAACAAAAAACAACAAACGGTGTAGACAGACCTAGACGAAGTACTTACATAAAACAAGAAAAACGCACGAATAGGAACATAGGCTACACAAACCGAACAAACAGTAAACAGTCCTGCGTGGTGTACAGACACAGACACGGAAGACAATCACCCACAACGAACACTGTGACAACGCCTACCTAAATATGACTCTTAATTAGAGGAACGCCAAACACCTGCCTCTAATTAAGAGCCATACCAGGCAACCCAAAACCAACACAGAAACAGAAAACATAGAATGCCCACCCAACCTCACGTCCTGACCAACTAACACACATAACAAACTAACAGAAATAGGTCAGGAACGTGACAAAGTGACCCCAAACTTTTGAACAGTAGTGTAGTATATATATATATATATTTATATATATATATATATATATATATATATATATATATATATATATATATATATATATATATATGTATCTATATATACCGTTTTTGCTGAACGATAACTGCAATATCATGTGATAAAAGTCCTTACTGGGAGAAACCCAGTTATGTAATCAGAAAATGAAACCCCCCAGAAACACTGTAGACTGTTTGTCTCTGTGTCTCTCTATTTGAGGTCTGACAGAACTCCCCTTTCTGCCTACTTCCTCTGTTCACACCTCTATCTGATGCTGGGCTCGCTGTAATATGTGGTTCCCTAGATGCACGTCAACATAATGTCGCTGTGTGTGCATGTGTGTTTGAGAGAGAGAGAGAGAGCGAGAGAGACGGAGCGACAGAGAGAGACAGAGAGAGAGCGAGAAAGACGGAGCGACAGAGAGAGACAGAGAGAGCGAGAGAGGGGTAACATCACCCTGTGGGTCGTCAGGGGCTTCAAGTCCAGACTTTGTTTTTTGACACCCTTCCCACTGTGTCCTCGTGTGGCCTGGCTGTGCTATCAGAGAGAGGGGGCACAGTGACCTTCTATGTTGCTTTTGGGAGGTACTATGAGTACTCTCTCTGTGAGTCATGAGTCATCTGTGAGCTAAAGAACAAAGGTTCTCTGGAACTGGAACCTGGAACTAGAACATGGAACTAGAACAAGGAAGTGGAACATTGATATATTGTGTTTAACAGACTTGAATGGACCTTATTAAATGATGCTTTGTTACTTGTTAACTTACTTTATTTATTCTTGATAGATTACTTTACACACACAGCAGGGCTGGGAATCGCCAGGGACGTCACAATACGGTATTATCACGATACTTAGGTGCCGATACGATATGTATTGTGATTCTCACGATTATATATGTATTGCAATTCCATACTGTGATTTTATTGTGATTCGATGTTCCAAACGTATTGCTCACCATATGTCTACTGCAGAGGGACAAGAGAGCCATGAGAAAACAAGCTTTTATCAGTCATGGAAATAAAAGTGCTGAACAAAATGGCTCCCTATTTAATACGAAGATAAAATCAAGCTATGAATGAAAAATACTGACGTTTTGGTGCAGGTACAGCCAACTAGAGCAAAGATAATACTGCGATATTGTCAAAACGATCCGATTCGATATATATATTCAACAATAATATCCCAGTATGTAATTGTATCGATTTGTCCCCCCCCACAACTAACACACATGCATGTAGACATGCACACACACAGAGACACAGAGACACACAAACACAAAACACACACACACACACACACACACAAATCTACTCTCTTAAGTATTTTATCCATATCCTTGTCTTTGTATTTGATCTCAGATTCGGTATAAAGGCCAAACCCAGAAAGATTAGACAATGTCATTATGAATGTCAGGTCATATCAACACAGTCTGAGGTCTATATAATTTCCCCTTTGTAGGAGGTGGTTTCTTGGTACTTTCCAACCAGGGCACTTTCTCCTGTCTGTGTCTGTGTGTGTGTGTCTGTGTCTGTGTGTGTGTGTGTGTGTGTGTGTGTGTGTGTGTGTGTGTGTGTGTGTGTGTGTGTGTGTGTGTGTGTGTGTGTGTGTGTGTGTGTGTGTGTGTGTGTGTGTGTGTGTGTGTGTGTGTGTGTGTGTGTGTGTGTGTGTGTGTGTGTGTGTGCATCCGTGCGCGAGTGCGTATCCACGTGTGTGTCTGTTACCTTTTTGACTGACACAACTGTACCAATCCAGACAGTGAACCTATATGGCATTCCTCTCAGTCCTCTGGAAGTTCAGGAATCAGTGTAAACACACACCGTTTCACAACACTCTCTCCCTATTGGCTCTTTGTGTGTCTGTCCTGTAGGCTAACAGTTCTCCCTAGTCACTCTGTGTGTCTGTCCTGTAGGCCAACCGTTCTCCTTAGTCACTCTGTGTGTCTGTCCTGTAGGCCAACAGTTCTCCTTAGTCACTCTGTGTGTCTGTCCTGTAGGCCAACAGTTCTCCTTAGTCACTCTGTGTGTCTGTCCTGTAGGCTAACAGTTCTCCTTAGTCACTCTGTGTGTCTGTCCTGTAGGCCAACAGTTATCCCTAGTCACTCTGTGTGTCTGTCCTGTAGGCTAACAGTTCTCCCTAGTCACTCTGTGTGTCTGTCCTGTAGGCCAACAGTTCTCCTTAGTCACTCTGTGTGTCTGTCCTGTAGGCCAACAGTTCTCCCTAGTCACTCTGTGTGTCTGTCCTGTAGGCCAACAGTTCTCCTTAGTCACTCTGTGTGTCTGTCCTGTAGGCCAACAGTACTCCTTAGTCACTCTGTGTGTCTGTCCTGTAGGCCAACAGTTCTCCTTAGTCACTCTGTGTGTCTGTCCTGTAGGCCAACAGTTCTCCCTAGTCACTCTGTGTGTCTGTCCTGTAGGCCAACAGTTCTCCCTAGTCACTCTGTGTTTCTGTCCTGTAGGCCAACAGTACTCCCTAGTCACTCTGTGTGTCTGTTCTGTAGGCCAACAGTACTCCCTAGTCACTCTGTGTGTCTGTCCTGTAGGCCAACAGTTCTCCTTAGTCACTCTGTGTGTCTGTCCTGTAGGCCAATAGTACTCCCTAGTCACTCTGTGTGTCTGTCCTGTAGGCCAACAGTTCTCCTTAGTCACTCTGTGTGTCTGTCCTGTAGGCCAACAGTACTCCCTAGTCACTCTGTGTGTCTGTCCTGTAGGCCAACAGTTCTCCTTAGTCACTCTGTGTGTCTGTCCTGTAGGCCAACAGTTCTCCTTAGTCACTCTGTGTGTCTGTCCAGTAGGCCAACAGTACTCCCTAGACACTCTGTGTGTCCGTCCTGTAGGCCAATAGTTATCCTTAGTCACTCTGTGTGTCTGTCCTGTAGGCCAACAGTACTCCCTAGTCACTCTGTGTGTCTGTCCTGTAGGCCAACAGTTCTCCTTAGTCACTCTGTGTGTCTGTCCTGTAGGCCAACAGTACTCCCTAGTCACTCTGTGTGTCTGTCCTGTAGGCCAACAGTTCTCCTTAGTCACTCTGTGTGTCTGTCCTGTAGGCCAACAGTTCTCCTTAGTCACTCTGTGTGTCTGTCCAGTAGGCCAACAGTACTCCCTAGACACCCTGTGTGTCCGTCCTGTAGGCCAACAGTTATCCTTAGTCACTCTGTGTGTCTGTCCTGTAGGCCAACAGTTCTCCTTAGTCACTCTGTGTGTCTGTCCTGTAGGCCAACAGTTCTCCTTAGTCACTCTGTGTGTCTGTCCTGTAGGCCAACAGTACTCCCTAGTCACTCTGTGTGTCTGTCCTGTAGGCCAACAGTTCTCCTTAGTCACTCTGTGTGTCTGTCCTGTAGTCCAACAGTTCTCCTTAGTCACTCTGTGTGTCTGTCCTGTAGGCCAACAGTTCTCCTTAGTCACTCTGTGTGTCTGTCCTGTAGGCTAACAGTTCTCCTTAGTCACTCTGTGTGTCTGTCCTGTAGGCCAACAGTTATCCCTAGTCACTCTGTGTGTCTGTCCTGTAGGCTAACAGTTCTCCCTAGTCACTCTGTGTGTCTGTCCTGTAGGCCAACAGTTCTCCTTAGTCACTCTGTGTGTCTGTCCTGTAGGCCAACAGTTCTCCCTAGTCACTCTGTGTGTCTGTCCTGTAGGCCAACAGTTCTCCTTAGTCACTCTGTGTGTCTGTCCTGTAGGCCAACAGTACTCCTTAGTCACTCTGTGTGTCTGTCCTGTAGGCCAACAGTTCTCCTTAGTCACTCTGTGTGTCTGTCCTGTAGGCCAACAGTTCTCCCTAGTCACTCTGTGTGTCTGTCCTGTAGGCCAACAGTTCTCCCTAGTCACTCTGTGTTTCTGTCCTGTAGGCCAACAGTACTCCCTAGTCACTCTGTGTGTCTGTTCTGTAGGCCAACAGTACTCCCTAGTCACTCTGTGTGTCTGTCCTGTAGGCCAACAGTTCTCCTTAGTCACTCTGTGTGTCTGTCCTGTAGGCCAATAGTACTCCCTAGTCACTCTGTGTGTCTGTCCTGTAGGCCAACAGTTCTCCTTAGTCACTCTGTGTGTCTGTCCTGTAGGCCAACAGTACTCCCTAGTCACTCTGTGTGTCTGTCCTGTAGGCCAACAGTTCTCCTTAGTCACTCTGTGTGTCTGTCCTGTAGGCCAACAGTTCTCCTTAGTCACTCTGTGTGTCTGTCCAGTAGGCCAACAGTACTCCCTAGACACTCTGTGTGTCCGTCCTGTAGGCCAATAGTTATCCTTAGTCACTCTGTGTGTCTGTCCTGTAGGCCAACAGTACTCCCTAGTCACTCTGTGTGTCTGTCCTGTAGGCCAACAGTTCTCCTTAGTCACTCTGTGTGTCTGTCCTGTAGGCCAACAGTACTCCCTAGTCACTCTGTGTGTCTGTCCTGTAGGCCAACAGTTCTCCTTAGTCACTCTGTGTGTCTGTCCTGTAGGCCAACAGTTCTCCTTAGTCACTCTGTGTGTCTGTCCAGTAGGCCAACAGTACTCCCTAGACACCCTGTGTGTCCGTCCTGTAGGCCAACAGTTATCCTTAGTCACTCTGTGTGTCTGTCCTGTAGGCCAACAGTTCTCCTTAGTCACTCTGTGTGTCTGTCCTGTAGGCCAACAGTTCTCCTTAGTCACTCTGTGTGTCTGTCCTGTAGGCCAACAGTACTCCCTAGTCACTCTGTGTGTCTGTCCTGTAGGCCAACAGTTCTCCTTAGTCACTCTGTGTGTCTGTCCTGTAGTCCAACAGTTCTCCCTAGTCACTCTGTGTGTCTGTCCTGTAGGCCAACAGTTCTCCCTAGTCACTCTGTGTTTCTGTCCTGTAGGCCAACAGTACTCCCTAGTCACTCGGTGTGTCTGTTCTGTAGGCCAACAGTACTCCCTAGTCACTCTGTGTGTCTGTCCTGTAGGCCAACAGTTCTCCTTAGTCACTCTGTGTGTCTGTCCTGTAGGCCAACAGTACTCCCTAGTCACTCTGTGTGTCTGTCCTGTAGGCCAACAGTTCTCCTTAGTCACTCTGTGTGTCTGTCCTGTAGGCCAACAGTACTCCCTAGTCACTCTGTGTGTCTGTCCTGTAGGCCAACAGTTCTCCTTAGTCACTCTGTGTGTCTGTCCTGTAGGCCAACAGTACTCCCTAGTCACTCTGTGTGTCTGTCCTGTAGGCCAACAGTTCTCCTTAGTCACTCTGTGTGTCTGTCCTGTAGGCCAACAGTTCTCCCTAGTCACTCTGTGTGTCTGTCCTGTAGGCCAACAGTTCTCCTTAGTCACTCTGTGTGTCTGTCCTGTAGGCCAACAGTTCTCCTTAGTCACTCTGTGTGTCTGTCCTGTAGGCCAACAGTACTCCCTAGTCACTCTGTGTGTCTGTCCTGTAGGCCAACAGTTCTCCTTAGTCACTCTGTGTGTCTGTCCTGTAGGCCAACAGTTCTCCCTAGTCACTCTGTGTGTCTGTCCTGTAGGCCAACAGTTCTCCTTAGTCACTCTGTGTGTCTGTCCTGTAGGCCAACAGTTCTCCTTAGTCACTCTGTGTGTCTGTCCTGTAGGCCATCAGTACTCCCTAGACACTCTGTGTGTCCGTCCTGTAGGCCAACAGTTATCCTTAGTCACTCTGTGTGTCTGTACTGTAGGCCAACAGTTCTCCTTAGTCACTCTGTGTGTCTGTCCTGTAGGCCAACAGTTCTCCTTAGTCACTCTGTGTGTCTGTCCTGTAGGCCAACAGTACTCCCTAGTCACTCTGTGTGTCTGTCCTGTAGGCCAACAGTTCTCCTTAGTCACTCTGTGTGTCTGTCCTGTAGGCCAACAGTTCTCCCTAGTCACTCTGTGCTTCTGTCCTGTAGGCCAACAGTACTCCCTAGTCACTCTGTGTGTCTGTCCTGTAGGCCAACAGTACTCCCTAGTCACTCTGTGTTTAAGTCCTGTAGGCCAACAGTACTCCCTAGTCACTCTGTGGTTCTGTCCTGTAGGCCAACAGTACTCCCTAGTCACTCTGTGTTTAAGTCCTGTAGGCCAACAGGACTCCCTAGTCACTCTGTGTGTCTGTCCTGTAGGCCAACAGTACTCCCTAGTCACTCTGTGTTTAAGTCCTGTAGGCCAACAGTACTCCCTAGTCACTCTGTGTTTAAGTCTGAAGGGCTCTCCTTCACTGCAGCCGAGGTGAGTAAAACATTTAAACGTGTTAACCCTCGCAAGGCTGCAGGCCCAGACGGCATTCCCAGCCGCGTCCTCAGAGCATGCGCAGACCAGCTGGCTGGTGTGTTTACGGACATATTCAATCAATCCTTATCCCAGTCTGCTGTTCCCACATGCTTCAAGAGGGCCACCATTGTTCCTGTTCCCAAGAAAGCTAAGGTAACTGAGCTAAACGACTACCGCCCCGTAGCACTCACTTCCGTCATCATGAAGTGCTTTGAGAGACTAGTCAAGGACCATATCACCTCCACCCTACCGGACACCCTAGACCCACTCCAATTTGCTTACCGACCCAAGGTCCACAGATGACGCAATCGCAACCACACTGCACACTGCCCTAACCCATCTGGACAAGAGGAATACCTATGTGAGAATGCTGTTCATCGACTACAGCTCAGCATTTAACACCATAGTACCCTCCAAACTCGTCATCAAGCTCGAGACCCTGGGTCTCGACCCCGCCCTGTGCAACTGGGTGCTGGACTTCCTGACGGGCCGCCCCCAGGTGGTGAGGGTAGGTAACAACATCTCCACCCCGCTGATCCTCAACACTGGGGCCCCACAAGGGTGCGTTCTGAGCCCTCTCCTGTACTCCCTGTTCACCCACGACTGCGTGGCCATGCACGCCTCCAACTCAATCATCAAGTTTGCGGACGACACTACAGTGGTAGGCTTGATTACCAACAACGACGAGACGGCCTACAGGGAGGAGGTGAGGGCCCTCGGAGTGTGGTGTCAGGAAAATAACCTCACACTCAACGTCAACAAAACAAAGGAGATGATTGTGGACTTCAGGAAACAGCAGAGGGAGCACCCCCCTATCCACATCGACGGGTCAGTAGTGGAGAAGGTGGAAAGTTTTAAGTTCCTCGGTGTACACATCACGGACAAACTGAATTGGTCCACCCACACAGACAGCGTTGTGAAGAAGGCGCAGCAGCGCCTCTTCAACCTCAGGAGGCTGAAGAAATTCGGCTTGTCACCAAAAGCACTCACAAACTTCTACAGATGCACAATCGAGAGCATCCTGTCGGGCTGTATCACCGCCTGGTACGGCAACTGCACCGCCCACAACCGTAAGGCTCTCCAGAGGGTAGTGAGGTCTGCAGAACGCATCACCCGGTGCAAACAACATGCCCTCCAGGACACCTACACCACCCGATGTCACAGGAAGGCCATAAAGATCATCAAGGACAACAACCACCCAAGCCACTGCCTGTTCACCCCGCTATCATCCAGAAGGCGAGGTCAGTACAGGTGCATCAATGCAGGGACCGGGAGACTGAAAAACAGCTTCTATCTCAAGGCCATCAGACTGTTAAACAGCCACCACTAACATTTAGCGGCCGCTGCCAACATACTGACTCAACTCCAGCCACTTAAAAATGGGAATTGATGGAAATTATGTAAAAACGTACCACCAGCCACTTTAAACAATGCCACCTAATATAATGTTTACATACCCTACATTACACATCTCTTATGTATATGTATATACTGTACTCTATATCACCTACTGCATCTTGCCATCTTATGTAATACATGGACCACTAGCCACTTTATACTATGCCACTTTATGTTTACATACCCTACAGTACTCATCTCATAGGTATATACCGTACTCTATACCATGTACTGCATCTTGCCTATGCCGTTCTGTACCATCACTCATTCATATATCTTTATGTACATATTCTTTATCCCTTTACACTTGCGTGTATAAGGTAGTAGTTGTGGAATTGTTAGGTTAGATTACTTGTTATTATTACTGCATTGTCGGAACTAGAAGCACAAGCATTTCGCTACACTCGCATTAACATCTGCTAACCATGTGTATGTGACTAATAAAATTTGATTTGATTTGATTTGAAGTCCTGTAGGCCAACAGTACTCCCTAGTTCATACTCTCCCACCTTTTCCTATCCAAGGCTCTTATTCTGTCATTTCAGTTTTGTTTGTTTCTGTTGTTTTTCTGTGGTTTTATCCAAATGGTATTCTTTTTCAGACTCTTGAAATATTTGCTCTTTACAGCCAAAATGTACCCTTAACATGTGCATGTAATTCCGCTCCTTAGTAAAGACAGCAAAGATGTGTTGTGTATGTATGCTACATGTTCTTTATGTGCTCTTCAATAAAAATGTATAACTTTTTTTTTTTTTTTTTAAGGCAATTACGCCGAAATGTAAGTCTGTGTGTATGTCCTGTCAATAGGACAATCAGATCTATGCAGAAACAGAGTTCTTCTTTTTCTATATTTTCCGGGATAGTCACCCACTGAAGTGTCCTGGGGTAAGGAATATTTTTGGGACTATCTAGCCAGTGTCACTCACAACCAGAGTTTGAGTGATCATCTGTGAGAACTGAGTCAGTGATGACGATGGTACACTACCTATCCTCAGTAGTCTGCTTGGTTCACGGAGAGTGGGGTACATTCAGCATCCCTACGTCAACGGAAATATACTATTATTTCTAAAAAAAATATCTACAAATATTTCAGGATGTTTTGTGTTCCTGAAAATAATCAGAATGGATGTAAACATAACAGTTTTGAAAACAGCTTATCAAAAGCAGTGGTCTCTTGGCACAACTAACCCCGGGTATGGGGTACGTTGCGCATAGGGACAGGGTAAGTTGAACCGCCTTGAGATATGTGAGTGATGGTGTCCTGTGACAGTGGGTGATGGTGTCCTGTGACAGTGGGTGATGGTGTCCTGTGACAGTGCGTGATGGTGTCCTGTGACAGTGGGTGATGGTGTCCTGTGACAGTGGGTGATGGTGTCCTGTGACAGTGGGTGATGGTGTCCTGTGACAGTGGGTGATGGTGTCCTGTGACAGTGCGTGATGGTGTCCTGTGACAGTGCGTGATGGTGTCCTGTGACAGTGGGTGATGGTGTCCTGTGACAGTGGGTGATGGTGGTGGTAGGTCAAAGTTTAATTCATCGAATGGGAGTGTGATAGATTGTGTATCTTAAATGTATGCCAACATTCAGATATAGATCTCTCTGCTCAATATAACTTACCCTTCCATTTGTTGACCCATTGTCTGGGACAGGGATGCTGTTTCCATGGTAATGTATTCAATCAATTCTAAGCACTGGAGGAGCTCCAGGAAGCATCAGACATTGATAAATGATTGACACAATGATAGCTGTAAAGCTATAATCATCAACAACTCTCATTGCTCGGTGAACACAGCCGTAAACAAGGCTCACTCTCAGTTTCCTGTGGTTGCCTCGAGGCATGTCACAGGAAGTGATGTCATTTCCTGCTCCATCACATCAGTGTGGAAAGTAGAAGCTAGAAGCCCCCCAAAATTTTTCAGCCCTACTTATGAGATGATACATGTGGGGCCATAAGCTTTAATTAGACATGGTTGGTTTCCGAAGTGAAGTCAAATAACCTACATCTCTTACCCAGTAACCACTGCAGCTAAACAAACACACGATATGATACATGGGACCAGAAGCTTTTTTTTTGTGACCAACTTTTTTTTCCGTTTTATCCTTTTTCATTTTCAGAGGGAGCTTACAGGTATAGAAACAATCAAATAAATACATACAAAGATAACCCCGACCTATTCTCCCCTCAGTCCCCATCCACCCCGACCCATTATTGGATGTTTCGGTAGCATAGCTGACCTACATTGTAAATATAGATAAAAGGAGTTGCCAATGTGTATGTCCAGTATCTTTCAAATCTTGGAATGTCCAAGACATTGGTAAGGGTACGGATTCCACATTTGGACCACTGGGGGGATGCAAAAGGCCGCCTTCCAAATCGGAAGGCATTATTGTGAAACATTGGATTATGGGCATGCCATTTTGATTCCCAGTTACATTGTTTTTCAATTTT
Organism: Salvelinus fontinalis; assembly: GCF_029448725.1. Classification (NCBI taxonomy): domain Eukaryota; kingdom Metazoa; phylum Chordata; class Actinopteri; order Salmoniformes; family Salmonidae; genus Salvelinus; species Salvelinus fontinalis. The sequence continues at coordinate 38,845,497 of NC_074680.1, forward strand.
GCGGCAAATAGAAATTGTTTGAGCAATAATTGGACCAAAGCGTTGTTTACATTGTTTAAGGGATATATCAGTGAAGATCACCTCTTCCAGGGCAATAGGAGACACCATATTTATCTCTATACTCAGCCAGGGGGCAGAACAATTAGGTCTAAACCAATTTAGGATGAGGAGAAATGCTAGTGCCTGGAAATACAATTTAAAGTTTGGTACGGACAGTCCTCCTACGTCTTTCCCGCTGTGTAAATGTCTTAATTTTATTGGGGATCAATAGAGAGGCAGTAGGGCTGATTGGGTTGATACATTTTATAACTTGATATGAAGCTGAACTTATCTATGATCTTCAATGTGTTTGGGAGCGATTGAGATACATTCTCTAGATATAGTAAAATATCATCTGCGTATTAATGAGATGAAGTGATCAGTAAATGAAATATCTTATCCAGTAACCACTGCCGCTAAACGTACTGCTGACCTACATTGTAAAGCAGCAGCGACCCACATACGATACGATTTATAGGACCACAGGCTTTAATTAGGTAAGGGGAAGTACAATAACCAACATCTAGTAGTAGCCTTACAGCAGGTTGTCATTTGTTGGGATGACTCATGTACTGGTGAGCTCTGCCAGGGAGTCACCACCTGGGACCACCACAAAGTAATAAAATCTGATTTAAAAATAACCCTGACCTTAACAACATTGCTAACCTTATACCTTACCCTAACCACACTGCTAACCTCATGCCTTAAACCTTATGAATAACCTTAAATTAAGACTAAAAAAACGAATTTCATAAATATATATAGCCAATTGTGTACTTTGCAGCTGGCCCATCTAGTGGAAATCGCTCAGATCTGCCTCCAGGGCAAGATTCCTCCCAATAAATGTCAAACTGAAGCCTAACCATTGTTGCTAAACACTGAGTGTTCCCTCAAATCCACGGGTAAAGGCATTGTGTGCAGAAGTGCGTACATGTGTGTGTACATGTGTGTACATGTGTGTGCGTATATGTGTGTGCGTGCCTGCATGCCGGCATGCATGTGTGTGAATGTGTGTGTGTGTGCGTGTGTCAACCAGAAGTGGGTACAGGATGTTGGGTGTAGGATGTTCCAAGTGTATCTGGTGTCCTTTGCAGCAGACACCTGTCCATCTCACCCACCAGAGTTTCTGTATGTGCCTTTGAAACCAGAGCGGTTTCAAGGCACACAGAGAGTGCTGATGCTTCTGTACTGTATGTGGAACAAGAAGAGGAGGTGAGATGTTCCCCACTCGTTCATGTCTCTGACTGTTTATGTACATAATGTATAAATGCAAGCACAGCTCAGAGCAGCACAGATGCCTAACGCATGCACGCCCACACAGCAGTCAGCTGTGTACACAAAAAGACAGCAGAAAAATATTATGTGAATGTGCCTTGGTTTCTTTACTGTAACAAGGGCCTTTCATCCTGAAATAAATGGAAAGACGCTACAGAACATCACTGCTGCTGTTGTATTGCTCCAATGACAACCGTACAGACAACCGTACAGACAACCGTACAGCCAACCGTACAGACAACCGTACAGACAACCGTACAGACAACCGTACAGACAACCGTACAGACAACCGTACAGACAACCGTACAGACAACCGTACAGACAACCGTACAGACAACCGTACAGACAACCGCACAGACAACCAAACAGACAACCAAACAGACAACCGTACAGACAACCGTACAGACAACCGTACAGACAACCGTACAGACAACCGTACAGACAACCGTACAGACAACCGTACAGCCAACCGTACAGACAACCGTACAGACAACCGTACAGACAACCGTACAGACAACCGTACAGACAACCGTACAGACAACCGTACAGACAACCGTACAGACAACCGTACAGACAACCGCACAGACAACCGTACAGACAACCGTACAGACAACCGTACAGACAACCGTACAGACAACCGTACAGACAACCGTACAGCCAACCGTACAGACAACCGTACAGACAACCGTACAGACAACCGTACAGACAACCGTACAGACAACCGCACAGACAACCGTACAGACAACCGTACAGACAACCGTACAGACAACCAAACAGACAACCAAACAGACAACCGTACAGACAACCGCACAGACAACCGCACAGACAACCGTACAGACAACCGTACAGACAACCGTACAGACAACCGTACAGACAACCGTACAGACAACCGTACAGACAACCGTACAGACAACCGTACAGACAACCGTACAGACAACCGCACAGACAACCGTACAGACAACCGTACAGACAACCGTACAGACAACCGTACAGACAACCATACAGCCAACCGTACAGACAACCGTACAGACAACCGTACAGACAACCAAACAGACAACCGCACAGACAACCGTACAGACAACCGCACAGACAACCAAACAGACAACCGCACAGACAACCGTACAGACAACCGTACAGACCAAAGACAATCGTACTGTGATGTCATCAGACTTCCTATTCTCAGACCCAAGTAAGTCTTGTAACTCAGGGTTATTAGAGTGAGAGAGACGGAATCAGCCGGTTGAACAGTTTGCTGGGGACAGCGGCAGCTCTGTGTATCCCTCGTCTCCCTCGTCTCTTTCCCTGCTCCGTCTCCTGGTGCAACACCATTCTGGTTCTAGATCTGTTTGCGTTGTCTTGACAACTCCTAGTGTTTGGTTATTTTGCATGTCAATGTCCGCATCAGAGTTGGCAAGACAGCACAAACAGATCTGGGACCAGGTTGGTGCAAAACAATGGTTCTACCCATACTCAACCGGGGTTAAAGTGTGTTTACACAGCAGCCATGAACATGTAAACTGGCGAAATCACAACGACAGCTGAAGCTTTGTTTCCTATGATGCAGGACCAGAAACCAAATTCCACCTGGACCACTCAGGCCCGTGCCCAGAGCATTTTTACCCCTCATAGCACAGTCTGGTTTGGTCTCCCATGTTCGGTTAGTCTGTGAAGGTTACATTACATTACGGGAAGGGCCAGACTAAGTGGGTTTAAATAGTCCTCCACACTACTTCCTCTGGGAACCTGTTAATGACATAAACAGGTCAAAACAAACTACTGGAAAACAACAAGCTAGACTGTTATGAGGTTCATTAAACCCCCTTGCAACATGTTGTTGATTCTGTAGCTACTCTAAAGGTCACAGCGGTTCAGTTCAGTATAACTCACTACTACTTGTTGTATTTTGTATGTCACTTATTATTTCTTGAATGTTAACTAGGTTTACCAGCAAACCTAGGGGTAAGCTGAAGGGGGCTGGGCAGAGGAGGATGTTGAATGGGTCTGAGGCTTGGGCTAACTAAAATGAAAATGTTAAGAAAATAATGTCACAAATTATACCAACAAGCCTAGATAATTTCCTGTAGTGGTGCTTAAACTGAGCTATTTCTGCCCTGGCTCTGTTTATTTTCATAGGAGAGGAGGAGGGGAGGAAGAGAAGAGGAGGGGGGAGGAAGAGAAAAGGAGGGAGGGAGGAAGAGGAGAGGAGGAAGGGAGGAAGAGGAGAGGAAGGGGAGGGGGGAGGAAGAGGAGAGGAGGGGGGAGGAAGAGAGGAGGAGGAAGAGAAGAGGAGGGGGAGGAAGCGGAGAGGGGGCTGTGTGTGGACATATAATCCTCTATGAAAAGTGATTTAATTATAAAGTCCAGTACAGAACTTCACATCCCTGCTCTCCTTTCCCCTTACTCCCCTGTCCTCCCTGCACCCCTTCTGCCCTCTCATCCATTCTCCTCCTGCTCCCTGCCCTGCTACCAGCTCCTTTCCCTTCTCCTCTCACAGCTCCCCTTCTTGTTCCCCTTCCTCCTCCTCCCTGCCTCCATGCCTCCCTAACCCCCCCCCCCAATTATCTGCTTCCTACCTCCCCACTACCCACTCCCAACTACTCCCTCTCCCCCTCCTCCTCCTTCCCCTCCTCCCCATCCTCCTCCTTCCTCTTTCTCCCCCCTCCTCCTCCTTCCCCTCTCTGCCCCCTCCTCCTTCCCCTCTCTCCCCCCTCCTCCCCCCTCCTACTTCCCCTCTCTCCCCCCTCCTCCTCCCCCTCCCCCTCATCCTCCTCCTCCTCCTTTCGTCTCTCCCCTCCTGAGTGCTAGCCCAGCCCGCACTTCCAAAACTCTGTTGGTTGATGTTTACAGGACTGAATTGGCCTTCTCCATGGTGCAGGTTGCCTGCGGTGATATCTTATTTATACAAGGCCCGATATGGGAGAATAGAGAGGTTTATTTTGGTCTATTCCCCATAGATGGATCTGATTTCTCCCGACCCGAGTCGTTTCCTATATACGTGCTGCTCTTCAGGTTGGAGAGCGTGCTGGACCCGTCGCCTGGCTACGGTCGGACAGAGTTTGTTGTTAATCAACATAGTTAAAAGGGCGGAGTGAATGAGTGGTCTCAGCCTTAACTCGTAGAGTTAGATTTAGATTTAGGACAATGGAGTGACTTCAGGCACTTTACAGGAAGTTGACTATTAGACTCATAAAAACAAGCACTGTTTATCTTCACTTATTACGTATGTCTCTTATCTGGTGGTGGTGTGTTATTGGGTAATATAATCACTCTAGTAAAGTTTTTCAGAGGACTATCAATCTGGAATGAATGGATTGGGAATAATGAGATTGTTTACAATATGGTTGTTGTTATTGACTGGATGTTGTACACAGGGTTATTGGGTTGGTTTCTATTCTGAAATATGAGAAAAATCGCCAATTAAGTTTTGTCTTTTATCAAATGAATATAGTGAACATTTAGACAAGCAAAAATAAGTTATGAGTCTTTACATAAACTTTTCTTTCACACAGTCTGACTAAACGTGTACTCATATTAAATGATGGAGATAATATATGTCTATGTCTAACCCAACACAGGGCATATTTGAAGTTTTACTGTCACATCTGTCTTTTATAACCTCTCTTGTCATAATACATTTTTATTTTTCCTTTATTTAATTAGGCAAGTCAGTTAAGAACAAATTCGTATTTTCAATGACGGCCTAGGAACAGCGGGAAACTGCCTTGTTCAGGGGCAGAACAACATATTTTTTACCTTTTCAGCTCGGGGATTTGATTTCGCAACCTTCCGGTTACTAGTCCAATGCTCTAACCACTAGGCTACCTGCCGCCCCATCTCAGTCCAGTGCTGACTCACAAACTTCAGGATGATGTCCGGTAGGATGAGGTGTAGGATATATGATGTCAGGGAGGATGAGGTGTAAGGATATATGATGTCAGGGCGAATGAGGTGTAGGATATATGATGTCAGGGAGGATGAGTAGTAGGATATATGATGTCAGGGAGGATGAGGTGTAGGATATATGATGTCAGGGAGGATGAGGTGTAGGATATATGATGTCAGGGAGGATGAGTAGTAGGATATATGATGTCAGGGAGGATGAGGTGTAGGATATATGATGTCAGGGAGGATGAGGTGTAGGATATATGATGTCAGGGAGGATGAGGTGTAGGATATATGATGTCAGGGAGGATGAGGTGTAGGATATATGATGTCAGGGAGGATGAGGTGTAAGGATATATGATGTCAGGGAGGATGAGGTGTAAGGATATATGATGTCAGGGAGGATAAGGTGTAAGGATATATGATGTCAGGGAGGATGAGGTGTAAGGATATATGATGTCAGGGAGGATGAGGTGTAGGATATATGATGTCAGGGAGGATGAGGTGTAGGATATATGATGTCAGGGAGGATGAGGTGTAGGATATATGATGTCAACGAGGATGAGGTGTAGGATATATGAAGTCAGGGAGGATGAGGTTTAGGTTATATGATGTCAGGGAGGATGAGGTGTAGGATATATGATGTCAGGGAGGATGAAGTGTAGGATATATGATGTCAGGGAGGATGAGGTGTAGGTTATATGATGTCAGGGAGGATGAGGTGTAGGATATATGATGTCAGGGAGGATGAGGTGTAGGATATATGATGTCAGGGAGGATGAGGTGTAGGATGTATGATGTCAGGGAGGATGAGGTGTAGGATATATGATGTCAGGGAGGATGAGGTGTAAGGATATATGATGTCAGGGAGGATGAGGTGTAGGATATATGATGTCAGGGAGGATGAGGTGTAAGGATATATGATGCCAGGGAGGATGAGGTGTCGGATATATGATGTCAGGGAGGATGAGGTGTAGGATATATGATGTCAGGAAGGATGAGGTGTAGGTTATATGATGTCAGGGAGGATGAGGTGTAGGATATATGAAGTCAGGGAGGATGAGGTGTAGGTTATATGATGTCAGGGAGGATGAGGTTTAGGTTATATGATGTCAGGGAGGATGAGGTGTAGGATATATGATGTCAGGGAGGATGAAGTGTAGGATATATGATGTCAGGGAGGATGAGGTGTAGGTTATATGATGTCAGGGAGGATGAGGTGTAGGATATATGATGTCAGGGAGGATGAGGTGTAGGATATATGATGTCAGGGAGGATGAGGTGTAGGATGTATGATGTCAGGGAGGATGAGGTGTAAGGATATATGATGTCAGGGAGGATGAGGTGTAGGTTATATGATGTCAGGGAGGATGAGGTGTAGGATATATGATGTCAGGGAGGATGAGGTGTAGGATATATGATGTCAGGGAGAATGAAGTGTAGGATATATGATGTCAGGGAGGATGAGGTGTAGGATATATGATGTCAGGGAGGATGAGGTGTAGGATATATGATGTCAACGAGGATGAGGTGTAGGATATATGATGTCAGGGAGGATGAGGTGTAAGGATATATGATGTCAGGGAGGATGAGGTGTAGGATATATGATGTCAGGGAGGATGAGGTGTAGGATATATGATGTCAGGGAGGATGAGGTGTAAGGATATATGATGTCAGGGAGGATGAGGTTTAGGTTATATGATGTCAGGGAGGATGAGGTGTAGGATATATGATGTCAGGGAGGATGAAGTGTAGGTTATATGATGTCAGGGAGGATGAAGTGTAGGTTATATGATGTCAGGTAGGATGAAGTGTAGGATATATGATGTCAGGGAGGATGAGGTGTAGGATATATGATGTCAGGGAGGATGAGGTGTAGGATATATGATGTCAGGGAGGATGAGGTGTAGGATATATGATGTCAGTGAGGATGAGGTGTAGGATATATGATGTCAGGGAGGATGAGGTGTAGGATATATGATGTCAGGGAGGATGAGGTGTAAGGATATATGATGTCAGGGACGATGAGGTGTAGGATATATGATGTCAGGGAGGATGAGGTGTAAGGATATATGATGCCAGGGAGGATGAGGTGTCGGATATATGATGTCAGGGAGGATGAGGTGTAGGATATATGATGTCAGGAAGGATGAGGTGTAGGTTATATGATGTCAGGGAGGATGAGGTGTAGGATATATGATGTCAGGGAGGATGAGGTGTAGGATATATGATGTCAGGGAGGATGAGGTGTAGGATATATGATGTCAGGGAGAATGAAGTGTAGGATATATGATGTCAGGGAGGATGAGGTGTAGGATATATGATGTCAGGGAGGATGAGGTGTAGGATATATGATGTCAAGGAGGATGAGGTGTAGGTTATATAATGTCAGGGAGGAAGAGGTGTAGGATATATGATGTCAGGGAGGATGAGGTGTAAGGATATATGATGTCAGGGAGGATGAGGTGTAAGGATATATGATGTCAGGGAGGATGAGGTGTAAGGATATATGATGTCAGGGGGGATGAGGTGTAGTTTATATGATGTCAGGGAGGATGAGGTGTAGGATATATGATGTCAGGGAGGATGAGGTGTAGGATATATGATGTCAGGGAGGATGAGGTTTAGGTTATATGATGTCAGGGAGGATGAGGTGTAGGATATATGATGTCAGGGAGGATGAAGTGTAGGATATATGATGTCAGGGAGGATGAGGTGTAGGTTATATGATGTCAGGGAGGATGAGGTGTAGGATATATGATGTCAGGGAGGATGAGGTGTAAGGATATATGATGTCAGGGAGGATGAGGTGTAGGTTATATGATGTCAGGGAGGATGAGGTGTAGGATATATGATGTCAGGGAGGATGAGGTGTAGGATATATGATGTCAGGGAGAATGAAGTGTAGGATATATGATGTCAGGGAGGATGAGGTGTAGGATATATGATGTCAGGGAGGATGAGGTGTAGGATATATGATGTCAAGGAGGATGAGGTGTAGGTTATATAATGTCAGGGAGGAAGAGGTGTAGGATATATGATGTCAGGGAGGATGAGGTGTAAGGATATATGATGTCAGGGAGGATGAGGTGTAAGGATATATGATGTCAGGGAGGATGAGGTGTAAGGATATATGATGTCAGGGGGGATGAGGTGTAGTTTATATGATGTCAGGGAGGATGAGGTGTAGGATATATGATGTCAGGGAGGATGAGGTGTAGGATATATGATGTCAGGGAGGATGAGGTGTAGGATATATGATGTCAGGGAGGATGAGGTGTAGGTTATGTGATGTCAGGGCGGATGAGCAGAGCATACATCACGACTGGTCTGCTGCCGTAACCGCACGAGGGGGCTACAACATACTCTTCCGTCGCGACGTTCCCCTAAGGCCCTTCTGCTAGCCTGCTGGCCCCGGCCCGCTAGCTGTCTGAATGTCTCCAGCCCACCTAGCTACTCACTAGATTCCATGATCACTCGGCTACGCATGCCTCTCCCTAATATCAATATGCCTTGTCCATTACTGTTCTGGTTAGTGATTATTGTCTTATTTCACTGTAGAGCCTCTAGCCCTGCTAAATATATCTTTGCTAACCCTTTCGTTCCACCTCCCACACATGCGGTGACCTCACCTGGTTTAAATGGTGTCTCTAGAGACAATACATCTCTCATCGTCACTCAATGTCTAGGTTTACCTCAACTGTATTCACATCCTACCATCCTACCATCTTTGTCTGTACATTATGCCTTGAATCTATTCTACCGCGCCCAGAAACCTGCTCTTTTACTCTCTGTTCCGAACATACTAGATGACGAGTTCTTATAGCCTTTAGCCGTACCCTTATCCAACCCCTCCTCTGTTCCTCTAGTGATGTAGAGGTTAATGTAGAGGTTAATTAGGAAAGCTAAGGCTAGCTTTTTCAAACAGAAATTTGCATCCTGTAGTACAAACTCAAAAACGTTCTGGGACACTGTAAAGTCCATGGAGAATAAGAGCACCTCCTCCCAGCTGCCCACTGCTCTGAGGCTAGGAAACACTGTTACCACCGATAAATCCACTATAATTGAGAATTTCAATAAACATTTCTCTAAGGCTAGCCATGCTTTCCACCTGGCTTCCCCTACCCCGGTCACCTGCCCGGCACCCTCCACAGCAACCCGCCCAAGCCTCCACCATTTCTCCTTCACGCAAATCCAGATAGCTGATGTTCTGAAAGAGCTGCAAAATCTGGACCCCTACAAATCAGCCAGGCTAGACAATCTGGACCCTCTCTTTCTAAAATTATCTGACGAAATTGTTGCAACCCCTATTACTAGCCTGTTCAACCTCTCTTTCGTATCGTCTGAGATTCCCAAAGATTGGAAAGCTGCCGCGGTCATCCCCCTTTTCAAAGGGGGTGACACTCTAGACCCAAACTGCTACAGACCTATATCTATCCTACCCTGTCTTTCTAAGGTCTTCGAAAGCCAAGTTAACAAACAGATTACCAACCATTTCGAATCCCACCGTACCTTCTCCACTATGCAATCTGGTTTCAGAGCTGGTCAAGGGTGCACCTCAGCCACGCTCAAGGTCCTAAATGATGTCATAACCGCCATCGATAAGAGACATTACTGTGCAGCCGTGTTCATCAACCTGGCCAAGGCTTTCGACTCTGTCAATCACCACATTCTTATTGGCAGACTCGACAGCCTTGGTTTCTCAAATGATTGCCTCACCTGGTTTACCAACTACTTCTCTGATGGAGTTCAGTGTGTCAAATCGGAGGGCCTGTTGTCCGGACCTCTGGACGTCTCTATGGGGGTGCCACAGGGTTCAATTCTCGGGCCGAATCTCTTCTCTCTATACATCAATGATGTCGCTCTTGCTGCAGGTGATTCTCTGATCCACCTCTACGCAGACGACACTATTCTGTATACTTCTGGCCCCTCTTTGGACACTGTGTTAACAAACCTTCAGATGAGCTTCAATGCCATACAACTCTCCTTCCGTGGCATCCAACTGATCTTAAATGCAAGTGAAACTAAATGCATGCTATTCAATCGTTCACTGCCTGCACCTGCCCGCCCGTCCAGCATCACTACTCTGGACGGCTCTGACTTAGAATATGTGGACAATTACAAATACCTAGGTGTCTGGTTAGACTGTAAACTCTCCTTCCAGACTCACGTTAAGCATCTCCAATCCAAAATTAAATCTAGAATCGGCTTCCTATTTCGCAACAAAGCATCCTTCTCTCATGCTGCCAAACATACCCTCGTAAAACTGACCATCCTGCCGATCCTCGACTTCGGTGATGTCATCTTTAAAATAGTAATCTATAAAATAGCCTCCGCTTACTGGTCACCATAGCAGCACCCACTCGTAGCACGTGCTCCAGCAGTGTCAAGGGGTGAGTGTAGCTGGTGCATAGAAGTCAGGCGCAGGAGAGCAGAGATGAGTGGACAAAGCACTTTACTAAGGCAATCATTTGCACAGAACGCAACCGCATCACAAAACAAATGTCCAACGAACAAGTGAGGCAGCACAAAGTACAAAACCCCAAGTACAAAGTACCGGCTGCCACAAAGCACGGGTATAAAACAAAACCCGGCGCAAACCAGCCAGAAGCGTGCCAACCTTGACAGTAAACAATTTCACACACAGACATGGGGGGAACAGAGGGTTAAATACACAACAAGTAATGAGGGAAATGTAAACCAGGTGTGTGGGGAAACAAGACAAAACAAATAGAAAATTAAAGGTGGATCGGCGATGGCTAGAAGACCGGTGACGCCGCCCGAACAAGGAGAGGAACCGACTTCGGCGGAATTCTTGACAAGCTGATATCTCACTGGTCACCCCCAAGCCAATTCCTCCTTTGGTCGCCTATCCTTCCAGTTCTCTGCTGCCAATGACTGGAATGATGCAAAAATCACTGAAGCTGGAGACTCATATCTCCCTCACTAGCTTTAAGCATCAGCTGTCAGAGCAACTCACAGATCACTGCTCCTGTACATAGCCCATCTGTAAACAGCCCATCCAACTACCTCATCTCCATACTGTATTTATTTATTTATCTTGCTCCTAAGTATCTCTACTTGCACATTCATCTTCTGCACATCTACCATTCCAGTATTTAATTGCTATATTGAAATTATTTTGCCACTATGACCTATTTATTGTCTGTATTTAGACTTTTCTATTGTATTATTGACTGTCTGTTTGTTTATTCCATGTGTAACTCTGTGTTGTTGTTTGTGTCACACTGCTTTGCTTTATCTTGGCCAGGTCACAGTTGTAAATGAGAACTTGCTCTCAACAGGCCTACCTGGTTAAATAAAGGGGAAATAAAAAACACAAATAAAAAAAGTTGTAGGATATATGATGTCAAGTAGGAATAGATGTAGGATATATGATGTCAAGTAGGAATAGATGTAGGATATATGATGTGTGTGTTTGTGTGTGTGCTTGAGTCCGTGCGTGTGCATTTGTGTATGTACACACTCTTGGAAAGTTGGGAAGAGGGGTCAGATGGTATCCTCCCTAGCATCGACATCTGGACCAGAGCATCGACATCTGGACCGGAGCATCGACATTTGGACCAGAGCATCGACATCTGGAGCAGAGCATCGACATCTGGACCGGAGCATCAACATTTGGAGCAGAGCATCGACATCTGGACCAGAGTATCGATATCTGGACCGGAGCATCGACATTTGGACCAGAGCATCGACATCTGGAGCGGAGCATCAACATCTGGACCAGAGCATCAACATCTGGACCAGAGCATCAACATCTGGACCAGAGCAGAGCATCAACATCTGGAGCAGACTCTCTGATCCAATTATTTATGAGTCTGAATGAGATGGTTACGACCTGACTGGAATGCAGCTTTACGTAAACATATCATCCAGCCAAATTTGTAACACCCCCATCTCCACAAGCCTTTTAAATACAAGACGGATCACAGTTCCTCTGAGTGATAACAGGGTTGACTGTGTGATGAGGTGGACGTGAGAGCTGTCTGCCAGCCTGCCTGACCATAAGCTACTGTACTGTCTGTTCATCCAATCTATGGTACTGTAAGCCTCCATGAATCTTTGGTCTCTTATCGTTTCCTGGGTTAGTTTGATACGCAGGTTTTTCTATTCCCTCTATTATGTGTGGGGTTTTTTCACACCTTAATATCCAACTATATCCAGTACTCTTCACTGAAGCCCAAACACTGTTTCTGTTCTCTAATTGTACACACAGTTACAGGAAGTTTGTGTCCTTCTCAACACCTGAGTCCGCTATACTGGTGGAGACATCCAGACTCAGGATCTGGAGGAAAAGCTGCTTGACCATAATGAGATCACAAGCTGCTTGACCATAATGAGACCACAAGCTGCTTGACCATAATGAGACCACAAGCTGCTTGACCATAATGAGACCACAAGCTGCTTGACCATAATGAGACCACAAGCTGCTTGACCATAATGAGACCACAAGCTGCTTGACCATAATGAAACCACAAGCTGCTTGACCAAAAATGGACCATCCATAATCATAATCCTCGAACCATTGGAGACTTTGGAGAGTATGTCTCCCAGACAGGCAGAAGGATTTCCCACTGTTTAATGTCTGTATATTGTCAGAAACAGTTCTCATGGTATGGTTGCATAGCGTTGTGCGGTTCTGTTAAATTGATTACATTGTAATTGTCCTGTTCAATGGATGGGCCTGGTTGTGCTGTTGCGTGGCTGAGGGCCGTTCGGTGCAGTTGTTGTGTGATGTGGCATGGGTTTAAAGTGGTATGGATGAATGACGTTTGTGTAATGCTTTGTGTTAAAGCTGTGTCATGACAAGGGGGCTTTTCATGTAATGCTGGCTAAATGATGTTGGAGGGCAGTCTATGGGTTTCAACATTTCAATATGTTCTCTCTCTAGACCCTATCTATCTATCTATCTATCTATCTATCTATCTATCTATCTATCTATCTATGTATGTATCTATCTATCTATCTATGTATCTATCTATCTATCTATGTATGTATCTATCTGTCTGTCTGTCTGTCTGTCTGTCTGTCTGTCTGTCTGTCTGTCTGTCTGTCTGTCTGTCTGTCTGTCTGTCTGTCTGTCTGTCTGTCTGTCTGTCTGTCTGTCTGTCTGTCTGTCTGTCTGTCTGTCTGTCTGTCTGTCTGTCTGTCTGTCTGTCTGTCTGTCTGTCTGTCTGTCTGTGTGTCTGTCTGTCTGTCTGTCTGTGTGTCTGTGTGTCTCTGTGTGTCTCTGTGTGTCTCTGTGTGTCTCTGTGTCTGTGTGTCTGTGTGTCTGTGTGTCTCTGTGTCTCTGTGTTGTAAGAGCTGTCGCTCTCCTCATCCTCAGATGAGGTGAGGAGAGAAGGATCTTCGGACCAAAATGCGGAGTCAGGAAAATAAGCCATTTTTATTTACAAATACGACGTAGACTAAACAAAACAAAACACTTTCAAAACTTACAAAATAAGAAAACGACGTACAACGGAACCTGAACATAAACTTACATAGACAAACGTAAACTCACGAACAGGAACGGACATCGAAACATACGAACAGCCAAACAGCTCCAAAAGTGAATATATCGAAAACACGAAAACATCACAGGAGACAATCACCCACAAACACACAGTGATCATGCCCTACCTAAATATGACTCTTGATTAGAGGAAAATGCAAACCACCTGCCTCTAATCAAGAGCCATACCAGGCAAACCGAAACCAACATAGAAACAGATAACATAGACTGCCCACCCAAAACACATGCCCTGACCAAAAACACATAAAAACTAACATAAATAGGTCAGGACTGTTGCAGTACCCCCCCCCCAAGGTGCGAACGCCGGGCGCACCAGCACAAAGTCCAGGGGAGGGTCCGGGTGGGCAGTTGACCACGGTGGTGGTTCCGGTTCCGGACGCTGTCCCCGTACCACCATAGTCACTCCCCTCTTCTTTCTACCCCTTCTAATGCCCACCCTAACACTACCTTCCCCTAAATAAACATCTAGCACCAGGACAAGGGGCAGCACCGGGACAAGGGGTAGCACCGGGACAAGGGGCAGCACCGGAACAAGGGGCAGCACCAGGATAAGGACCATCACTGGAATAAGGGGCAGCACCGGGACAAGGGGCAGCACCGGGACAAGGGGCAGCACCGGGACAAGGGGCAGCACCGGGACAAGGGGCAGCACCGGGACAAGGGGCAGCACCGGGACAAGGGGCAGCACCGGGACAAGGGGCAGCACCGGGACAAGGGGCAGCACCGGGACAAGGGGCAGCACCGGGACAAGGGGCAGCACCGGGACAAGGGGCAGCACCGGGACAAGGGGCAGCACCGGGACAAGGGGCAGCACCGGGACAAGGGGCAACACCGGGACAAGGGGCAACACCGGGACAAGGGGCAGATCCCGGCTGAAGGACTCTGGCAGGTCCTGTTTGGACGGCTCTGGCAGGTCCATGCTGGCTGACGGCTCTCGACGCTCATGGCAGGCTGACGGCTCTCGACGCTCATGGCAGGCTGACGGCTCTCGACGCTCATGGCAGGCTGACGGCTCTCGACGCTCATGGCAGGCTGACGGCTCTCGACGCTCATGGCGCTCTGACGGCTCTGGCTGCTCATGGCGCTCTGACGGCTCTGGCTGCTCATGGCTCTTTGACGGCTCTGGCTGCTCATGGCTCTCTGACGGCTCTGGCTGCTCATGGCTCTCTGACGGCTCTGGCTGCTCATGGCTCTCTGACGGCTCTGGCTGCTCATGGCTCTCTGACGGCTCGGGCAGATCCTGTCTGGTTGGCGGCTCTGGCAGATCCTGTCTGGTTGGCGGCTCTGGCAGATCCTGTCTGGTTGGCGGCTCTGGCAGATCCTGTCTGGTTGACGGCTCTGGCAGATCCTGTCTGGTTGGCGGCTCTGGCAGATCCTGTCTGGCGGGCGGCTCTAGCGGCTCCTGTCTGGCTGACGGCTCTAGCGGCTCCTGTCTGGCGGATGGCTCTGTAGGCTCATGGCAGACGGGCGGCTTTGCAGGCTCATGGCAGACGGACGGCTTTGCAGGCTCCTGGCAGACGGATGGCTCAGATGGCGCTGGGGAGACGGATGGCTCAGATGGCGCTGGGGAGACGGATGGCTCAGATGGCGCTGGGGAGACGGATGACTCAGATGGCGCTGGGGAGACGGATGGCTCTGGCCGGATACGGCGCACTGTAGACCTGGTGCGTGGTGCCGGAACTGGAGGCACCGTGCTAATGATAAGCACCTTCCTACTAGTGCGTGGAGCAGAGACAGGGCACACTGAACTCTCAAAGCGTACTCTATACCTGGTGCGTGATACCGGCACTGGTGGCACCTGGCTGAGGGCACGCACCTCAGGACTAGTACGGGGAGAAGTGACAGTGTGTACAGAACTTGGGAGACGCACATGTGGCTTAGTGCGTGGGGCCGGAACTGGAGGCACCGAACTGGATACACGCACTATAGGGAGAGTGCGTGGAGGAGGAACAGGGCTCTGGAAATGCACTGGTAGCCTAGTGCGTAATATAGGCACTGTAGGTACTAGGCTGGGGCGGGGAGGTGGCGCCGGAAATACCGGACCGTGCAGGCGTACTGGCTCTCTTGAGCATTGAGCCTGCCCAACCTTACCTGGTTGAATGCTCCCGGTCGCCCGCCCAGTACGGGGAGGTGGAATAACCCGCACCGGGCTGTGTAGGCGAACCGGGGAAACCCTGCGTAAGGCAGGTGCCATGTATGCCGGCCCGAGGAGACGCACTGGAGACCAGACGCGTTGAGCCGGCCTCATGACACCTGGCTCAATGCCCAATCTAGCCCTACCAGTGCGGGGAGGTGGAATAACCCGCACTGGGCTATGCACACGTACAGGAGACACCGTGCGCTCTACTGCGTAACACGGTGTCTGCCCGTACTCCCGCTCTCCACGGTTAGCCTGGGAAGTGGGCGCAGGTCTCCTACCTGCCCTTGGCCCACTACCCTTTAGCCCCCCCCCAAGAAATTTTTGGGAGTTACTCACGGGCTTTTCGGGCTTCCGTGCAAGACGAGTCCCCTCATAATTCCGGTTACGAGCTTGTTTCTCCGGCTTCCATCCACGTCTCCTAGCTGCCTCCTCATACCAGCGCTCCTGGGCTGTGGCTGCCTCACTCTTCTCACGAGAGCAGCGATTTCCTCCAGTTTGCGCCCAGGGTCCTCTACCGTCCAAAATCTCCTCCCAAGTCCAAAAGTCCTTGTTGCTCCGTCGAGCATTCCCATACCGCTTGGTCACATTTTGTTGGTGGGTGATTCTGTAAGAGCTGTCGCTCTCCTCATCCTCAGATGAGGTGAGGAGAGAAGGATCTTCGGACCAAAATGCGGAGTCAGGAAAATAAGCCATTTTTATTTACAAATACGACGTAGACTAAACAAAACAAAACACTTTCAAAACTTACAAAATAAGAAAACGACGTACAACGGAACCTGAACATAAACTTACATAGACAAACGTAAACTCACGAACAGGAACGGACATCGAAACATACGAACAGCCAAACAGCTCCAAAAGTGAATATATCGAAAACACGAAAACATCACAGGAGACAATCACCCACAAACACACAGTGATCATGCCCTACCTAAATATGACTCTTGATTAGAGGAAAATGCAAACCACCTGCCTCTAATCAAGAGCCATACCAGGCAAACCGAAACCAACATAGAAACAGATAACATAGACTGCCCACCCAAAACACATGCCCTGACCAAAAACACATAAAAACTAACATAAATAGGTCAGGACTGTTACATGTGTCCCTGTGTCTCTGTGTCTCTGTGTCTCTGTCTCAATTCAAGGGGCTTTATTGGCATGGGAAACATATGTTAACATTGCCTAAGCAAGTGAGGTAGATAATATACAAAGTGAAATAAACAATAAAAATGTACAGTAAATATTACACTCACAGAAGTTCCAAAAGAATAAACACATTACAAATGTCATATTATGTATATATACAGTGTTGTAACGATGTACAAATGGTTAAAGTACAAAAGGGAAAATAAATAAGCATAAATATGCGTTGTATTTACAATGGTGTTTGTTCTTCACTGGTTGCCCTTTTCTTGTGGCAACAGGTCACAAATCTTGCTGCTGTGATGGCACACTGAGGTCTCTGTCTCTCTGTGTGTGTGTGTGTGTGTGTGTATGTCTCTCTCTCTCCCCTCTCTCTCTCGCTCTCTCTATCTCTTTATGTCTCTATGTCTCTCTCCCCCCAACCCTCATTCTCTCTCTGTTCTCTCCTCTGCTCACTGCTGAAAGGGTGTCCTGACAGACAGTGAGACTAAGATCTAACTGTCTAAAATATGCACAGGTTCAAGTGTTGGCCATCTCTGTTCTGATTCTCACCTGGCCTGCCATCTCTGTTCTGATTCTCCTCTGGCCTGCCATCTCTGTTCTGATTCTCACCTGGCCTGCCATCTCTGTTCTGATTCTCCTCTGGCCTGCCATCTCTGTTCTGATTCTCCTCTGGCCTACCATCTCTGTTCTGATTATCCCCTGGTCTACCATCTCTGTTCTGATTCTCCTCTGGCCTGCCATCTCTGTTCTGATTCTCCCCTGGCCTACCATCTCTGTCCTGATTCTCCCCTGGCCTGCCATCTCTGTTCTGATTCTCCTCTGGCCTGCCATCTCTGTTCTGATTCTCCTCTAGCCTGCCATCTCTGTTCTGATTCTCCCCTGGCCTGCCATCTCTGTTCTGATTCTCCCCTAGCCTGCCATCTCTGTTCTGATTCTCACCTGGCCTGCCATCTCTGTTCTGATTCTCCTCTAGCCTGCCATCTCTGTTCTGATTCTCCCCTGGCCTGCCATCTCTGTTCTGATTCTCCTCTAGCCTGCCATCTCTGTTCTGATTCTCCCCTGGTCTACCATCTCTGTTCTGATTCTCCCCTGGTCTACCATCTCTGTTCTGATTCTCCTCTGGCCTGCCATCTCTGTTCTGATTCTCCTCTGGCCTACCATCTCTGTTCTGATTATCCCCTGGTCTACCATCTCTGTTCTGATTCTCCCCTGGCCTGCCATCTCTGTTCTGATTCTCCTCTGGCCTGCCATCTCTGTGCTGATTCTCCCCTGGCCTGCCATCTCTGTTCATATTCTCCTCTGGCCTACCATCTCTGTTCTGATTCTCCTCTGGCCTGCCATCTCTGTTCTGATTCTCCTCTGGCCTGCCATCTCTGTTCTGATTCTCACCTGGCCTGCCATCTCTGTTCTGATTCTCCGCTGGCCTACCATCTCTGTTCTGATTCTCCTCTGGCCTGCCATCTCTGTTCTGATTCTCCTCTGGCCTGCCATCTCTGTTCTGATTCTCACCTGGCCTGCCATCTCTGTTCTGATTCTCCTCTGGCCTACCATCTCTGTTCTGATTCTCCCCTGGCCTGCCATCTCTGTTCTGATTCTCCTCCGGCCTACCATCTCTGTTCTGATTCTCCTCTGGCCTGCCATCTCTGTTCTGATTATCCCCTGGCCTGCCATCTCTGTTCTGATTCTCCTCTGGCCTGCCATCTCTGTTCTGATTCTCCTCTGGCCTACCATCTCTGTTCTGATTCTCCTCTGGCCTGCCATCTCTGTTCTGATTCTCCCCTGGCCTGCCATCTCTGTTCTGATTCTCACCTGGCCTGCCATCTCTGTTCTGATTCTCCCCTGGCCTGCCATCTCTGTTCTGATTCTCCCCTGGCCTGCCATCTCTGTTCTGATTCTCACCTGGCCTGCCATCTCTGTTCTGATTCTCCCCTGGCCTGCCATCTCTGTTCTGATTCTCACCTGGCCTGCCATCTCTGTTCTGATTCTCCTCTGGCCTGCCATCTCTGTTCTGATTCTCCTCTGGCCTGCCATCTCTGTTCTGATTCTCACCTGGCCTGCCATCTCTGTTCTGATTCTCCTCTGGCCTGCCATCTCTGTTCTGATTCTCCTCTGGCCTGCCATCTCTGTTCTGATTCTCCCCTGGCCTGCCATTTCTGTTCTGATTCTCCCCTGGCCTGCCATCTCTGTTCTGATTATCCCCTGGCCTGCCATCTCTGTTCTGATTCTCCTCTGGCCTGCCATCTCTGTTCTGATTCTCCCCTGGCCTACCATCTCTGTTCTGATTCTCCCCTGGCCTGCCATCTCTGTTCTGATTCTCCCCTGGCATGCCATCTCTGTTCTGATTCTCCCCTGGCCTGCCATCTCTGTTCTGATTCTCCCCTGGCCTGCCATCTCTGTTCTGATTCTCACCTGGCCTGCCATCTCTGTTCTGATTCTCCCCTGGCCTGCCATCTCTGTTCTGATTCTCCCCTGGCCTGCCATGTCTGTTCTGATTCTCCCCTAGCCTGCCATCTCTGTTCTGATTCTCCCCTGGCCTGCCATCTCTGTTCTGATTCTCCCCTGGCCTGCCATCTCTGTTCTGATTCTCCCCTGGCCTGCCATCTCTGTTCTGATTCTACTCTGGCCTACCATCTCTGTTCTGATTCTCCCCTGGCCTGCCATGTCTGTTCTGATTCTCCCCTGGCCTGCCATCTCTGTTCTGATTCTCCCCTGGCATGACATCTCTGTTGTAATTCTCCCCTGGCCTACCATCTCTGTTCTGATTCTCCTCTGGCCTGCCATCTCTGTTCTGATTCTCCCCTGGCCTACCATCTCTGTTCTGATTCTCCTCTGGCCTGCCATCTCTGTTCTGATTCTCCTCTGGCCTACCATCTCTGTTCTGATTCTCCTCTGGCCTACCATCTCTGTTCTGATTATCCCCTGGTCTACCATCTCTGTTCTGATTCTCCTCTGGCCTGCCATCTCTGTTCTGATTATCCCCTGGTCTACCATCTCTGTTCTGATTCTCCTCTGGCCTGCCATCTCTGTTCTGATTCTCCTCTGGCCTACCATCTCTGTTCTGATTATCCCCTGGCCTACCATCTCTGTTCTGATTATCCCCTGGCCTACCATCTCTGTTCTGATTATCCCCTGGCCTACCATCTCTGTTCTGATTATCCCCTGGTCTACCATCTCTGTTCTGAATCTCCCCTGGCCTACCATCTCTGTTCTGATTATCCCCTGGCCTACCATCTCTGTTCTGATTATCCCCTGGCCTACCATCTCTGTTCTGATTATCCCCTGGCCTACCATCTCTGTTCTGATTATCCCCTGGCCTACCATCTCTGTTCTGATTATCCCTGGCCTACCATCTCTGGTCTGATTATCCCCTGGCCTACCATCTCTGTTCTGATTCTCCCCTGGCCTGCCATCTCTGGCCTGCCATCTCTGTTCTGATTATCCCTTGGTCTACCATCGCTGTTCTGATTCTCCTCTGGTCTACCATCTCTGTTCTGATTATCCCCTGGCCTACCATCTCTGTTCTGATTCTCCCCTGGCCTACCATCTCTGTTCTGATTATCCCCTGGTCTACCATCCCTGTTCTGATTATCCCCTGGTCTACCATCTCTGTTCTGATTCTCCTCTGGCCTACCATCTCTGTTCTGATTCTCCCCTGGCCTACCATCTCTGTTCTGATTCTCCCCTGGCCTACCATCTCTGTTCTGAATCTCCCCTGGTCTACCATCTCTGTTCTGATTCTCCCCTGGCCTTCACTATGAAATGTATCCACCAGATTAGAAATTCAATGACATGTTCTATTTGTGCTGTGACATGTAAACAGACTTAACAGACAGTGACAGTGGTTTTGTGATTGTAATGAATGGATGGATGGAAGAACCCTTTTCCATCTTCTCACTAAGACTGATTCCTGTGCTTTGCTTCACTGACAGCCCATAGCAACAGAACAACACAAGGCAGAGATGTAAATCGGTGTTAATCACAACCTCAAAATACTGTCATTACAGACATGTTTGTCTGGTCTGATCAAGGGCTTGCAGACAGTCAGTCAGTCACTAACACTAACACACCACACACTGCTAATCCTAACACACCACACACTGCTAGTCCTAACACACCACACACTGCTAGTCCTAACACACCACACACTGCTAATCCTAACACACCACACACTGCTAGTCCTAACACACCACACACTGCTAATCCTAACACACCACACACTGCTAGTCCTAACACACCACACACTGCTAGTCCTAACACACCACACACTGCTAGTCATAACACACCACACACTGCTAGTCCTAACACACCACACAATGCTAGTCCTAACACACCACACAATGCTAATCCTAACACACCACACACTGCTAGTCCTAACACACCACACACTGCTAGTCCTAACACACTACACAATGCTAGTCCTAACACACCACACAATGCTAGTCCTAACACACCACACAATGCTAGTCATAACACACCACACACTGCTAATCCTAACACACCACACACTGCTAGTCCTAACACACCACACACTGCTAGTCCTAACACACTACACAATGCTAGTCCTAACACACCACACAATGCTAGTCCTAACACACCACACAATGCTAGTCATAACACACCACACAATGCTAGTCCTAACACACCACACAATGCTAGTCCTAACACACCACACAATGCTAGTCCTAACACACCACACAATGCTAGTCCTAACACACCACACAATGCTAGTCCTAACACACCACACAATGCTAGTCCTAACACACCACACAATGCTAGTCCTAACACACCATACACTGCTAGTCATAACACACTCATCTCTCCCTGATTGTGAAAGACTCCTTCATGATGGAGAAACTTCTTGGATTTCACAATGCAGTTCCCAGTTCCATGCTATTTTAGCAGAGTGTTTTTTGCGCCAACAGCAGAAACCGACCAATCATACCTGAGTCAGACTACATGTGGTTTTCAAGAGTGCAACAGTTTGCATCTTCCTTATATTGCAAATTAGTGTCCTCTTCAGCATGTGCGTGTGTGTGTGTGTGCGTGTGCGTGTGTGCGTGTCTGTCTGTGTGTGCGCATGCGTGCGTGTGTGCGTGTGTGTGTGTCTGTCTGTGTGTGCACATGCGTGCGCGTGTGTGCTTGCATTCATGTCCAGTTTTGAATGTACATATAGTTAAACGTCTCTTATAAAGCCAGTATGGAAGATGTGTGGAAATGTATTGAGCTCCTTTGGACGTGAATCAGGAGTAGTACTGGTGGTGTTGGGAACATGTCAGGAGTAGTACTGGTGGTGTTGGGAACATATCAGGAGTAGTACTGGTGGTGTTGGGAACATATCAGGAGTAGTACTGGTGGTGTTGGGAACATATCAGGAGTAGTACTGGTGGTGTTGGGAACATGTCAGGAGTAGTACTGGTGGTGTTGGGAACATGTCAGGAGTAGTACTGGTGGTGTTGGGAACATGTCAGGAGTGGTACTGGGGGTGTTGGGAACATATCAGGAGTAGTACTGGTGGTGTTGGGAACATTTCAGGAGTAGTACTGGTGGTGTTGGGAACATAGCAGGAGTAGTACTGGTGGTGTTGGGAACATATCAGGAGTAGTACTGGTGGTGTTGGGAACATATCAGGAGTGGTACTGGTGGTGTTGGGAACATGCCAGGAGTAGTACTGGTGGTGTTGGGAACATATCAGGAGTAGTACTGGTGGCGTTGGGAACATATCAGGAGTAGTACTGGTGGCGTTGGGAACATGTCAGGAGTAGTACTGGTGGTGTTGGGAACATGTCAGGAGTGGTACTGGTGGTGTTGGGAACATATCAGGAGTAGTACTGGTGGCGTTGGGAACATGTCAGGAGTAGTACTGGTGGTGTTGGGAACATGTCAGGAGTGGTACTGGGGGTGTTGGGAACATATCAGGAGTAGTACTGGTGGTGTTGGGAACATATCAGGAGTAGGTGTAGTACTGGTGGTGTTGGGAACATGTCAGGAGTGGTACTGGTGGTGTTGGGAACATGTCAGGAGTAGTACTGGTGGTGTTGGGAACATGTCAGGAGTGGTACTGGGGGTGTTGGGAACATATCAGGAGTAGTACTGGTGGTGTTGGGAACATTTCAGGAGTAGTACTGGTGGTGTTGGGAACATAGCAGGAGTAGTACTGGTGGTGTTGGGAACATATCAGGAGTAGTACTGGTGGTGTTGGGAACATATCAGGAGTGGTACTGGTGGTGTTGGGAACATGCCAGGAGTAGTACTGGTGGTGTTGGGAACATATCAGGAGTAGTACTGGTGGCGTTGGGAACATATCAGGAGTAGTACTGGTGGCGTTGGGAACATGTCAGGAGTAGTACTGGTGGTGTTGGGAACATGTCAGGAGTGGTACTGGTGGTGTTGGGAACATATCAGGAGTAGTACTGGTGGCGTTGGGAACATGTCAGGAGTAGTACTGGTGGTGTTGGGAACATGTCAGGAGTGGTACTGGGGGTGTTGGGAACATATCAGGAGTAGTACTGGTGGTGTTGGGAACATATCAGGAGTAGGTGTAGTACTGGTGGTGTTGGGAACATGTCAGGAGTGGTACTGGTGGTGTTGGGAACATGTCAGGAGTAGTACTGGTGGTGTTGGGAACATGTCAGGAGTGGTACTGGGGGTGTTGGGAACATATCAGGAGTAGTACTGGTGGTGTTGGGAACATGTCAGGAGTAGGTGTAGTACTGGTGGTGTTGGGAACATGTCAGGAGTAGTACTAGGGTGACGGTGTACATGGTTGCAGTTTACTCTGCTAGTCGGTGTGGTTGGGTTGGCTATGTAAGAGACTGACTTTCTAAGGGTAGCTCATGAGGAGATTTACTGCAGAAGACACGTGTCTTTTGTGATGTTCTCTTTTTGAGCGCAGCACTCTGGTCTTGTGGGGAAGCAGATCTTAATGTACTGGAGAGTTAACTGCAGAGCACTACTTGTGTCCTCTTGTGGGGTAAATCTGTCTATTTTTGGCAATGGATAGACCCTTACACTCACCCACCTCCTCCTGCACTGCTTTCCTGAAAATATGATGAAAATTCCAACATGGTTGGCTAAAAATGGGGTGGTAAGTGCATTTGCATATGTGTGTACTTTTGTGTGTGTGTGTGTGTGTGAATGCGCGTGTGTGTGAGTGTGTTTGCTGGACACACTTTCCTGTATATCTACCATAAATGACTGTGCGTTTTCATCAGGGTCAGAGGTTATGGGGGGTGGTTTGGAGGGGGAGGGGGGAGGAGATGTAGAGAAGGGAGAGGGAGGAGGGGAGGAGAGGGAGAGAAGGGAGAGGGAGGTGGGGAGAAGGGGAGGAGGGGTGAGGAGGCCTGTGTGCTACTGAATGAGGGACAGCTCTTCTGTCACCAGCCCTACTTGCACACTCACAGACAAGCCCTATGGGCACACTCACAGACCAGCCCTATGGGCACACTGTGAGTGTGCACGTAGGGCTGGTCTGTGAGTGTGCACGTAGGGCTGGTCTGTGAGTGTGCCCGTCACACAGGGTGAAAAGGGGCTGAAGGTGCACTGTACTATCTATGTGAATTTGCTGGTGCAGGAAAGCATCCTTCTCTCCAATAGGATCATGTATCCTACGTCTAGGTTAGCATGCACTGCCAACTCCTGTTGACTGTGTGCTACTGCAACACAATACATATTTGAGATGGAGAATGGGGACTGATTTTTCATTGCAGGTTAAAGTATAATACAAAAAATGATGCTCAGATCTGAAATCCATTGTACAGGGTGACGGCAGAGTTGACCTAGAACCCTCAAATTCAAACCTCGAAGCCAGTTCCACAGCTTTTGGTTATTGTTCCCCTCTAATCAGTGATTGATTTAAAAATGGGACAGCAGGTGGTTGAATTAGGTGGAACAGAAAACCAGCAGTGGTCCGGACCTCATAACTTGCGATTTGAGTACCTCTGACATAGAAGATAGTGTCTCAATGTAAAGATGGAGGGGTTTGTAGGGTTGACATTGGAGGGGGGTCCATGTCTTCACCAGGGTTAGTCAGGACTGTCAGGGGTCCATGTCTTCACCAGGGTTAGTCAGGACTGTCAGTGGTCCATGTCTTCACCAGGGTTAGTCAGGACTGTCAGTGGTCCATGTCTTCACCAGGGTTAGTCTGGACTGTCAGTGGTCCATGTCTTCACCAGGGTTAGTCTGGACTGTCAGTGGTCCATTTCTTCACCAGGGTTAGTCAGGACTGCCAGGGGTCCATGTCTTCACCAGGGTTAGTCAGGACTGTCAGGGGTCCATGTCTTCACCAGGGTTAGTCAGGACTGTCAGTGGTCCATGTCTTCACCAGGGTTAGTCAGGACTGTCAGGGGTCCATGTCTTCACCAGGGTTAGTCAGGACTGTCAGTGGTCCATGTCTTCACCAGGGTTAGTCAGGACTGTCAGGGGTCCATGTCTTCACCAGGGTTAGTCAGGACTGTCAGTGGTCCATGTCTTCACCAGGGTTAGTCAGGACTGTTAGTGGTCCATGTCTTCACCAGGGTTAGTCTGGATTTTTAGTGGGTCTTGTCTTCACCAGGGTTAGTCTGGACTTTTAGTGGTTCTTGTCTTCACCAGGGTTAGTCTGGACTGTCAGGGGTAAATGTCTTCACCAGGTTAGTCAGGACTGTCAGTGGTCCATGTCTTCACCAGTGTTAGTCAGGACTGTCAGTGGTCCATGTCTTCACCAGGGTTAGTCTGGACTGTCAGTGGTCCATGTCTTCACCAGGGTTAGTCTGGACTGTCAGTGGTCCATGTCTTCACCAGGGTTAGTCTGGACTGTCAGTGGTCCATGTCTTCACCAGGGTTAGTCAGGACTGTCAGGGGTCCATGTCTTCACCAGTGTTAGTCTGGATTGTCAGTGGTCCATGTCTTCACCAGGGTTAGTCAGGACTGTCAGTGGTCCATGTCTTCACCAGGGTTAGTCAGTACTGTCAGTGGTCCATGTCTTCACCAGGGTTAGTCAGGACTGTCAGTGGGCCATGTCTTCACCAGGGTTAGTCAGGACTGTCAGTGGTCCATGTCTTCACCAGGGTTAGTCTGGACTGTCAGTGGTCCATGTCTTCACCAGGGTTAGTCAGGACTGTCAGTGGTCCATGTCTTCACCAGGGTTAGTCAGGGCTGTCAGGGGTCCATGTCTTCACCAGGGTTAGTCAGGACTGTCAGGGGTCCATGTCTTCACCAGGGTTAGTCAGGGCTGTCAGGGCTCCATGTCTTCACCAGGGTTAGTCAGTACTGTCAGTGGTCCATGTCTTCACCAGGGTTAGTCTGGACTGTCAGTGGTCCATGTCTTTACCAGGGTTAGTCAGTACTGTCAGTAGTCCATGTCTTCACCAGGGTTAGTCAGGGCTGTCAGTGGTCCATGTCAGTGGTCCCCCACCCCCAGCCCCATCAAACACCCCACCCCCAGCCTCAGCTAACACCCCCACCCCCAGCCCCATCAAACACCCCACCCCCAGCCTCAGCTAACACCCCCACTGCCAGCCCCAGCTAACACCCCCACCCCCAGCCCCATCAAACACCCCACCCCCAGCCTCCGCTAACATCCCAGGCCTCAGCTAACACCCCCACCCCCAGCCCCATCAAACACCCCACCCCCAGCCTCAGCTAACACCCCCACTGCCAGCCCCAGCTAACACCCCCACCCCCAGCCCCATCAAACACCCCACCCCCAGCCTCAGCTAACATCCCAGGCCTCAGCTAACACCCCCACCCCCAGCCCCATCAAACACTCCACCCCCAGCCTCAGCTAACACCCCCAGCCTCCAGCTAACAACCCCCAGCCCCAGCTAACACCCCCCAGCCTCAGCCTCAGCTAACACCCCCAGCCTCCAGCTAACACCCCCCAGCCCCAGCTAACACCCCCTAGCCTCAGCCTCAGCTAACACCCCCAGCCTCCAGCTAACACCCCCCAGCCCCAGCTACCACCCCCCAGCCTCAGCCTCAGCTAACACCCCCAGCCTCCAGCTAACACCCCCCAGCCCCAGCTAACACCCCCCAGCCTCAGCTCAGCTAACACCCCCATCCTCCAGCTAACACCCCCAGCCTCAGCCTCAGCTAACACCCCCAGCCCCAGCTAACACCCCCCAGCTCCAGCCTCAGCTAACACCCCCAGCCTCCAGATAACATCCCCAGCCTCCAGCCAACACCTCTCTAGGGCTTATTCTGATAAAGAGATGATATTGAATGTCACAGCTTTAATGCAAAGGATGGCATGTTTGTTTTTACTACAACAAGAAAAAGAAGAATAGAAAGAAGAAAGAAAAAAAGAGAAGCGATGACACATATCATTACCATATATTTGCCACAATCAATGACTTGGAGAGCTTTATGACCTTACGTACATACATACATACATACATACATACATACATACATACATACATGCATGCATGCATACATACATACATACATACATACATACATACATACATACATACATACATACATACATACATACATACATGCATGCATGCATACATACATACATACATACATACATACATGGAAGGAAAGAGTTGAGAATCAGTCTTTCATTTCACTATGGAATCCCGTAGACTTACACCTTTCATTTAACCTTCATTTAACCTTCATTTAACTAGGAAAGTAGGTTAAGAACAAACTCTTATTTAACAATGACAACCTAAATAACAACTATAGTCAGTGTCCTATATTCTTCTGAGTCTCCTCTGACATAACTGTACTGTACTGTACTGTACAGCATTACCCGCTTCCACCACCCTCTCTCTTTCCCCCAATGAATCCCCCCCCCCCCCCCCCCTATGGGCTGTCAGTTGGCCAGCAGGGAGGTCAGACCCCCACCTCACCCTCCTCACCCCCCAGTCACTCCCAGATACAGCTTCCATTGTACTCACAATGGAACAGAGTCTTTGATCTTTGAGGGGTGCACTCCTCCTCCTCCTCTTTTTCCTTGTGTTTTTCAGATTGAGCCTTGACCTTCCCTTCACCGCAGCAGAGAGGAGGAAAGGAGAGAAAGAAAGGACATTAATGAAACTATAATGAATTGAGGGACGGAGAGAGAGAGTGATGAAGGGAGAGAGAGAGAGCGCGTGATGAAGGGAGGGAGAGAGAGAGAGAGTGATGAAGGGAGAGAGAGAGAGTGATGAAGGGACGGAGAGAGAGAGTGACGAAGGGAGAGAGAGAGAGAGTGATGAAGGGACGGAGAGAGAGAGTGATGAAGGGAGGGAGAGAGAGAGCGTGATGAAGGGAGGGAGAGAGAGAGAGAGTGATGAAGGGAGAGAGAGTTGTCATTCTGTTGCCCCAGTACCCTACCACCCCAGTACCCTACCACCCCAGTACTCTACCACCCCAGTACTCTATCACCCCAGTACCCTACCACTCCAGTACCCTACCACCCCAGTACCCTACCACCCCAGTACCCTACCACCCCAGTACTCTACCACCCCAGTACTCTACCACCTCAGTACCCTATCACCCCAGTACCCTACCACCCCAGTAGCCTACCACCCCAGTACCCTATCACCCCAGTACCCTATCACCCCAGTACCCTACCACCCCAGTACCCTACCACCCCAGTATTCTACCACCCCAGTACCCTACCACCCCAGTACCCTACCACCCCAGTATCCTACCACCATAGTATCCTACCACCCCAGTACTCTACCACCCCAGTACCCTACCACCCAGTACCCTACCACCCCAGTACCCTACCACCTCAGTATCCTACCACCCCAGTACCCTACCACCCCAGTACCCTACCACCCCAGTATTCTACCACCTCAGTATCCTACCAACCCAGTACCCTACCACCCCAGTATTCTACCACCTCAGTATCCTACCACCCCAGTACCCTACCACCCCAGTACCCTACCACCCCAGTATTCTACCACCTCAGTACCCTACCACCCCAGTACCCTACCACCCCAGTACTCTACCACCTCAGTACCCTACCACCCCCGTACTCTAACACCCCAGTACCCTACTACCCGCCTTCTCTGAACAGAGCTTTAGAATACACAGTCCTCCTCCCTGCCACCCCTCCTCCCCCACTCTCTCCCCAATAGGCTGATGCTCCAGTGAGTCTGTATAGAAGCCTAGACCTCCAGTCCAGTGTATTGTCTCTCCCTCCTGGCCCTCTGCTAACACCTGAGCCAGTGTATTGTCTCTCCCTCCTGGCCCTCTGCTAACACCTGACCCAGTGTATTGTCTCTCCCTCCTGGCCCTCTGCTAACACCTGACCCAGTGTATTGTCTCTCCCTCCTGGCCCTCTGCTAACACCTGACCCAGTGTATTGTCTCTCCCTCCTGGCCCTCTGCTAACACCTGACCCAGTATATTGTCTCTCCCTCCTGGCCCTCTGCTAACACCTGACCCAGTATATTGTCTCTCCCTCCTGGTCCTCTGCTAACACCTGACCCAGTGTATTGTCTCTCCCTCCTGGTCCTCTGCTAACACCTGACCCAGTGTATTGTCTCTCCCTCCTGGTCCTCTGCTAACACCTGAAGATGTATTCCACCCGCGCACTAATCTGTTATTTTCCTCTCCTTAATTTCTTCTCCTTCTCCCCCCTCTCTTTTTTATTCTGTGCCCAGACTGTAAATATTTACCAATGTGCTGGTATTGAGAGTTGTTATGCTAGTAACTGGATAGAGTACAGAGAAGGAGGGGCAGTGATTGGATAGAGTACAGAGAGGGAGGGGCAGTGATTGGATAGAGTACAGAGAGGGAGGGGCCGTGCTTGGATAGAGTACAGAGAGGGAGGGGCAGTGATTGGATAGATTACAAAGAGGGAAGAGCAGTAAATGGACCATATGGCTCCCATAATGGGAGAAAACACAGAACACACACAAACACACACAAACACACACATCCACTGTACGTACACACACTGGCTACATGATCGTATTCTTGCTTTACCCAGTGAGAGACCCACTTGTGCTACTCTAGCCTTTGGCCACTTCAAGCTTTCCAGAGGCACATCAGCGTGGACTTAGGGGCCTCGACCATATGTTAGTGATGTGTTTCCTGTTAAGACTATTGTGCATTTAACAGACGCTCCGACTGAAACAGGATAACATGGACAATTGGCTCCTCATGCTTCGTCCCGGCCGACCCAGCTCCCTCTCACCCTTAACTTCCTGTCTCAATGTGAACTCTGGCTCGAGCATGTCCTTCATAGGTTAGTGTCACAACTGTGAAACCTTCTGTATGTCAGTGTGTGTGTGTGTCAGAGTGTGTGTGTCAGTGTGTGTGTGTGTGTGTGTCAGCGTGTGTGTGTCAGTGTGTGTGTGTGTGTGTGTGTGTGTGTGTTTGGCTTCACTATTCTTGGGACCAGAAGTCCTCACAACAGTCGTTAAATCGAGTACAGGCTTAACTGAATGAACAACAGAGACAGAATGCAATTTGGAATATTACTAAATAGTTTGGGGCATGACCTCGTCTATGAGGAACGCTCCACGGAGCCAGATGCTGATGACAGGTAGCCTATTGCTGGGCAGCTGGCATCAACCTATGCCCGTAGAATAGGAAACAAAGTTAATTATTTGATGTTTTCTTGATGAAGTTAAATGAGCATTCAGAGCAGCCTTTCTGATTGACCTGTTAGAAACTACATTAAAGCAGGGACAATTTGGACAAGTGGGGACATTTTGTCGGCCCTCAAAAGTACAAAGGCTATTTTAGGCTTAGGCATCAGGTTTAGGGTTATGGTTAGCTTTAGGGGTTAGCTTTAGGGGTTTTGGTCCCCACATTGATAGTAAAGCAAACATAGAGTACCAGTCAAAAGTGTGGACACACCTCTTCATTGAAGGGTTTTTCTTTATTTTACTATTTTCTACATTGTAGAATAATAGTGAAGACATCAAAACTATGACATAACATATGGAATCATGTAGTAACCAACATACTTTTGATTTTATATTCTTCAAAGTAGCCACCCTTTTCCTTGATGACAGCTTGGCACACTCTTGGCATTCTCTCAACCAGCATCACCTGGAATGCTTTTCTAACGGTCTTGAAGGAGTTCCCACATATGCTGAGCACTTGTTGGCTGCTTTTCCTTCACTCTTCGGTCCAACTCATCCCAAATCATCTCAATTGGGTTGAGATCGGGTGATTGTGGAGGCCAGGTTATCTGATGCAGCACTCCATCACTCTCCTTCTTGGTCAAATAGCCCTTACACAGCCTGGAGGTGTGTTGGGTCATTGTCATGTTGAAAAACAAATGATAGTCCCACTAAGCCCAAACCAGAAGTGATGGCGTATCGCTGCAGAAGGCTGTGGTATTCATGCTGGTTTGGTGTGCCTTGAATTCTAAATAAATCACTGACAGTGTCACCAGCAAAGCTCCCCCACACATCACACCTCCTCCTCCATGCTTCACGGAGGGAACCACACATGCAGAGATCATCCGTTCACCTACTCTGCGTCTCACAAAGACATGGCGGTTAGTTTGTTAGTTAGCTTGTTAGTTTTTGCGACTGCACTTGAAGAAACTTTCAAAGTTCTTGAAATTTTCTGCATTGACTGACCTTCATGTCTTAATAAAGTAATGATGGACTGTCGTTTCTCTTTGCTTATTTGAGCTGTTCTTGCCATAATATAGACTTGGTCTTTTACCAAATAAGGCTATCTTCTGTATACCACGCCTACCATGTCACAACACAACGGATTGGCTCAAACGCATTAAGAAGGAAATCAATTCCAGAAATTAACCTTTAACAAGGCACACCTGTTCATTGAAATGCATTCCAGGTCATGAAGCTGGTTGAGAGAATGTGAAGAGTGTGCAAAGCTGTCATCAAGGCAAATGGTGGCTATTTTGAAGAACTGGTTACTGCATGATTCCATATGTGCTATTTCATAGTTTTGATATCTTCCCTACTATTCCACAATGTGGAAAATAGTAAAAATAAAGAAAATCCATGGAATGAGTAGGTGTGTCCAAACTTTGACTGGTACTGTATATATGTGTGTGTTTTGTTGGTACTTCTATCCTGTGGGGAACTAAAATCCCCTGAAGATCCCACAAGAATAGTAAAACAAGGAAGATGTATTTCCACATCCCCATGAGGACAAAGGCTATTTTAAGCTCAGATGTTTAGGGTTAGGGTTACAGTTAGGGTTAGAGTACGGGTAAGGGGTTCACGGTTAGGTTAAGGTTTAGGGTTTTGGTTAGGGTTACGGGTTAAGGTTAGGGTAAGGGTAAGGGTTAGAGGGAGGTTTAATGAAAATAGGATTTTGAATGGTAATCAATGTTAAGTCCCGACGAGGATAGAAGAACAAAACACACATACACACATGCATGTTTTGTGTGTGTGTGTGTGTGTGTGTGTGTGTGTGTGTGTGTGTGTGTGTGTGTGTGTGTGTGTGTGTGTGTGTGTGTGTGTGTGTGTGTGTGTGTGTGTGTGTGTGTGTGTGTGTGTGTGTGTGTGTGTGTACACATGTTGAGTGAGCTCACAGCACAGTGCCTCACAGCGCACACACGCACAACACAACGCTAATTCTTCTCATATATTGGGGTTTCAGTGGTGAAGGGTTGGGGGTAGATACGGGTTTCTCTGGTTTTAATGGTAAAGGGTTAGTGGTAAATAGGGGTTTCTCTGGTTTTAATGGTAAAGGGTTAGTGGTAAATAGGGGTTTCTCTGGTTTCAGTGGTAAAGGGTTAGGGTTAAATAGGGGCTTCTCTGGTTTTAATGGTAAAGGGTTAGGGGTGATAAGGGTTTCTCTGGTTTTAATGGTAAAGGATTAGGGGTAGATAGGGGTTTCTCTGGTTTTAATGGTAAAGGATTAGGGGTAGATAGGTGTTTCTCTGGTTTTAATGGTAAAGGGTTAGGGGTAGATAAGGGTTTCTCTGGTTTTAATGGTAAAAGGTTGGGGGTAGATAAAGGTTTCTCTGGTTTCAGTGGTAAAGGGTTAGGGGTAAATAGGGGTTTCTCTGGTTTTAATGGTAAAGGGTTAGGGGTAGATAAGGGTTTCTCTGGTTTTAATGGTAAAGGGTTAGTGATAAATAGGGGCTTTCTGTGTCTCATTGTCTCGTTACTTCTAAATGTTCTACTGAGACACCTGATACTGAGGCCCATTTGTCAGCCGTGTTTATGTCTGGGGTGCAGAGTGGTGTCTGTGAAGGCTGCACCCAACTCCCCCCTCCCTTCTGTCCCCTCCACAGCCCCCTGGGATGTGGGTGCGGTGAGTGACAGGGCTCTGAGAAATCTGTGGGTTGATACATGTAAAGGTGTCTTGAGATGGTTGGAGGAGAGGAGTAGGGTGTTTCTAAACCGTATATACTCATGGAAACTGCCTCCTGCAGAAGCGACAAGATCTCATAGTTTCCCCCTCGGGAAAAAAAACAGAATTTGGGATGAATGTCTATTTTTGATGCATTAATTCCACGTGGTTAAGGTTAGGGCTATGGTTCGGGGACGCCTTTAAACAAAATAATTTTTTTAAAGACTCGCTACTACCATCAAGTATCATCAAGTAGTCTCAACGGCTTGCTAGAGCATTGTGAACTGAGGTGACACAGAGGTCTGAAATGGTTTAGATGTTATTGTTGGGAGTTCAGAGGAAGGTGTAGTTATGTCCTCGTTCTCAGTCTGTTTCTAGGTATCGGGCTGGGAGAGGAGGTGTAAGGCCTTGGTATGTCTGGAGACAACACACACCTTATTTTATTCAATTCATTTGTATTCAAAATGTACCTTTACTTGTATTCCTATTATTGTCGCATTGGGAGTTGAACCTGCATGTCATTGTACTATGTACACCACGTGTTTTACTTGCTATATTGTATTTACTTCGCCACCATGGCCTTTTTTTGCCTTTACCTCCCTTATCTCACCTCATTTGCTCACATTGTATATAGACTTATTTTTCTACTGTATTATTGACTGTATGTTTGTTTTACTCCATGTGTAACTCTGTGTTGTTGTATGTGTCGAATTGCTTTGCTTTATCTTGGCCAGGTTGCAGTTGTAAATGAGAACTTGCTGTCAACTAGCCTACTTGGTTAAATAAAGGGGAAATATATACACTGCTCAAAAAAATAAAGGGAACACTTAAACAACACAATGTAACTCCAAGTCAATCACACTTCTGTGAAATCAAACTGTCCACTTAGGAAGCAACACTGATTGATAATACATTTCACATGCTGTTGTGTAAATGGAATAGACAAAAGGTGGAAATTATAGGCAATTGGTAAGACACCCCCAAAAAAGGAATGGTTCTGCAGGTGGTGACCACACACCACTTCTCAGTTCCTATGCTTCCTGGCTGATGTTTTGGTCACTTTTGAATGCTGGCGGTGCTTTCACTCTAGTGGTAGCATGAGACGGAGTCTACAACCCACACAAGTGGCTCAGGTAGTGCAGTTCAGGTCATTTTGCTGAGCTCTGGCAGTGCACCTCCTTGCACAAAGGCGGAGGTAGAGGTCCTGCTGCTGGGTTGTTGCCCTCCTACGGCCTCCTCCACGTCTCCTGATGTACTGGCCTGTCTCCTGATAGCGCCTCCATGCTCTGGACACTACGCTGACAGACACAGCAAACCTTTTTGCCACAGCTCGCATTGATGTGCCATCCTGGATGAGCTGCACTAGCTGCACTACCTCATCCAGAAGCAGCATTATGTGACAGTCTAGGTCCCAGTGGCTTGGCCTCTCAGCTACCCATATGGGTTAGTGATTGGTTGACAGTCTAGGTCCCAGGGGCTTGGCCTCTCAGCTACCCATACGGGTTAGTGATTGGTTGACAGTCTAGGTCCCAGTGGCTTGGCCTCTCAGCTACCCATACGGGTTAGTGATTGGTTGACAGTCTAGGTCCCAGGGGCTTGGCTTCTCAGCTACCCATACGGGTTAGTGATTGGTTGACAGTCTAGGTCCCAGGGGCTTGGCCTCTCAGCTACCCATACGGGTTAGTGATTGGTTGACAGTCTAGGTCCCAGTGGCTTGGCCTCTCAGCTACCCATACGGGTTAGTGATTGGTTGACAGTCTAGGTCCCAGGGGCTTGGCCTCTCAGCTACCCATACGGGTTAGTGATTGGTTGACAGTCTAGGTCCCAGTGGCTTGGCCTCTCAGCTACCCATATGGGTTAGTGATTGGTTGACAGTCTAGGTCCCAGGGGCTTGGCCTCTCAGCTACCCATACGGGTTAGTGATTGGTTGACAGTCTAGGTCCCAGGGGCTTAGCTTCTCAGCTACCCATATGGGTTAGTGATTGGTTGACAGTCTAGGTCCCAGGGGCTTGGCCTCTCAGCTACCCATACGGGTTAGTGATTGGTTGACAGTCTAGGTCCCAGTGGCTTGGCCTCTCAGCTACCCATATGGGTTAGTGATTGGTTGACAGTCTAGGTCCCAGGGGCTTGGCCTCTCAGCTACCCATACGGGTTAGTGATTGGTTGACAGTCTAGGTCCCAGGGGCTTGGCCTCTCCGCTACCCATACGGGTTAGTGATTGGTTGACAGTCTAGGTCCCAGGGGCTTGTTTTCAGTTATTCTTCCTCTGAGAGGAAGAAGGGAGGAAGAGGATGAGGAAGGGAGGAGGCACAGGCCATGAAATACAGTGGTAAAGTAAAGAGTGAGAAACAGAAGATACTGGATTGAAACCCATCAGGAGGATACACTGTGAAACAAAAGAGACAGTAACACCAGTGTTCCATCAGTTCCATCATCACCCTTATGTTATACTAAGTAGTAAGTGTCCACACATTCATCTCCTTCATAGTGGTCTGGATGTCCTCCTTATGTCTTCACTCCCCAGGCCTCTGCCCTTAACTCTGTCTCTACAGATTGAGAGAGATAGAGAGAAATAAACAGAGAGAGAGGGGGACACAATGTAGAGGTTTGACAGAGAGAGGTAATGAGAGAGAGAGAGATGAAGAGATGGAAGAAACCTAAACACACATAGAGAGAGAGAGAGAGAGAGAGAGAGAGAGAGAGAGAGAGAGAGAGAGAGAGAGAGAGAGAGAGAGAGAGAGAGAGAGAGAGAGAGAGAGAGAGAGAGAGAGAGAGAGAGAGAGAGAGAGAGAGAGAGAGAGAGGAGATGTTTGACCGTGAGAGCTCCTTCAGCTAGACTCAGCTCAGTGTTGTGGCTTGGCTGAACTCACCATGAACTGAGGCCTGTGCCTCTCCCAAAGGAGGCCTGATTTATTTTCTCCAGAGCCTGTGGCTCTCTCAAAGGAGGCCAGATTTACATGCCTCTCTCTCCTTCTCCTGGGCCCACTGAGGAGCTGGGCTGGCAATGTGTGGAGGGAGAAGGGGGGGTGGGGTGCAGGGTCTGTATGACCATAGTAGAGACACATATTTCCCTCAGATTACACAGATCCACGAAGAATTAGAAAACAAACCAAATGTTGATAAACTCCCATATCTACTGGGTGAAATACCACAATGTGCCATCACAGCAGCAAGATTTGTGACCTGTTGCCACAAGAAAAGGGCAACCAGTGAAGAACAAACACCATTGTAAATACAACCCATATTTACGTTTATTTATTTTCCACTTTGTACTTGAACTATTTGCAGATAATATGACATTTAAAATGTCTTTATTCTTTTGGAACTTTTGTGAGCGTAATGTGTACTGTTAATTGTTATTGTTTATTTTACTTTTGTTTGTTCTCTTGCTTTAGGTGTGTAAACATATGTTTCTCTTGCCAATAAAGCCCTTAAATTGATTTGAGAGAGAGAGAGAGAGAGAGAGAGAGAGAGAGAGAGTGAAGGAGAGAGAGAGAGAGAGAGAGAGAGAGAGAGAGAGAGAGAGAGAGAGAGAGAGAGAGAGAGAGAGAGAGAGAACTGATAACTAGGTTAACCCTTTCTTCCTAGGATGGAGACCTAGAGACGGTTCCCTTCTCAAACTCCTGAGAAAGAGACAGACGGAGCACAAGTGTTCCCTGCTGGACAAAGACCGTACTACAGCCTCACTTATTTAAATCGTCATAGGTACTGGGGGAGAATCTCATTTCCTTAATTCCTTGATTCCGCAAATCCTCTCTCCTTGCCTCCTTCTCAAAACCCATTGATTGAGAAGTTCAGAGGGGCGGGACCTCTGAAGTTCTCATCCAATGAGTTTTGATAAGGACACGGGGCACGAGGACACAAGGAATCAAGAAAACGCAATTGAGATTCTCTCCGTGTTGTAAGAGTCTGGCAACGCTCTGCCTGGTTTTACACTGACAAGCAGATGATGGCTGTGACCCGAAGCACACAGAGTAATGTGTTCTCAGTGAAAGCATGTGGCTCCTTTTGTATAAAGATCTAAAGTGTATTGAGACCAATGTGAAATGCACTTTAGAATATTCAGTACTTGCAGTTCAAAATAATATTCAATTTTATCTTCCTATCGTTCGCAATTCTAATAGAGAAAAGGGAATGTAACTTTTGCCTCTTTAATTTATGGTAACTTATCAATTCCATGATGAGGAAACATGTTGCTGTTTTCTTTGTCAGTATGAATATGCAGATAAAGTGTATCTCTCCGCAGGCCTGCTCCTGCCCATGTCAAACCCATCCTAGTTCTCTGTAGCCTACACAGGTGTGTGGGATGTGGAATCTCTATGGTCCAGAGAGATGTATGGTCGGATGCTTCCCCCTGACCCGTATACATCCCCTGACCTCTGACCTCTCTACCTTCCTCCTGGTCTCAATGACTGACGATGCTAATGGGGAGTCAGGGGTCTGGTGATCAGTGGTATGGGCCCAGTCCTCTCTCCATTCACCCGGGCTCTGCTATGGCCCATTTCAATCCATACACACACATGCACGCAGGCACGAGGTGTGCTCGCACTCACAAACACACACCCTTCAGTTGGTTGGGCAGCCGTCTTCCAGATGTATACGTGGTACTTTGAAGATGTTTTGGATCCCCTGGTGGTGGTGGTGGTGGTGGTGGTGGTGGTGGTGTGTGTGCGTGTGTGTGTGTGGCAGCTACCTGACCAATCAATCTGTCTGCTATAGTGTGTATGTACAGTATGTGTTACAGTGATCTGTTCACCTCAGTCCCCTCTCATCCCCTCCCCTCCTCTTCTCTCCTCTCATTTCCTCCCCCTCCTCTCCTCTCCTCTCCCTCCTCTCCTCCCCTCTCATCCCCTCCCCTCCTCTTCTCTCCTCTCATTTCCTCCCCCTCCTCTCCTCTCCTCTCCCTCCTCTCCTCCCCTCTCATCCCCTCCCCCTCCTCTCCCATCCTCTCTCTCCTCTCCTCTCCCATCCTTGCCTATCCTCTCCTCTTTTCCTCTCCTCTCCCATCCTCTCTCTTCTCCTCTCTCTTCTCTCCTCTCCCATCCTCTCCTCTCCTATCATATCAGCTCTCTTCTCCTCTCTTTCCTATTGTTTCCTCCGCTCTATCTATCCCTCTATCTCTCTATGCATCTCCTCTCCTCTCCCCTCCGTCTCCTCATCTCCTCCCCTCTGGGTTTGAGGCACCCGGCACGTCCGTTACCGCGATAACTCAGAGCCGATGTGTTGTGCTAATTAAGGTTGTTGTGACGAAATCCCTGCTTAGTGGGAGGGAGACATGGAAGGTGTGTGTGTGTCTGTGTGTGTGTGTCTCTGTGTGTGTGTGTGTCTGTGTGTCTGTGTGTGTGTGTGTGTGTGTGTGTGTGTGTGTGTGTGTGTGTGTGTGTGTGTGTGTGTGTGTGTGTGTGTGTGTGTGTGTGTGTGTGTGTGTGTGTGTGTGTGTGTGTGTGTGTGTGTGTGTGCGCACGCGCGCATGCTGTGACCACCCTGCTCACCTCTATATCACACCAGGCTGACACAAGAGTTTGTCACAGCTGCTGTGGAGAATATGGACTCAAATCCCTATGACTTCTGATGTATATGTCATGCACACATTGGACAACATATGAAAACCCCCCAGGGAAGTCGATACAGGGGGTATTGACCTTTCCACCGCTCTCGAAGAGGATGCTGACTGTTGTCTTTACTCAAAGATTCTCTCACTAACTGTCTCTTATAGACAGAGGCACTTCTGGCTCTCTTTCTCGCTGTCTCAACTATGTTTGGAGGGATGGAGGGGGCTGTGGGAAGGGGACTTATTTGTTTGAGCTTGAGGAAGAGCGGATGAAGGAGAAGATTAAGGAGAAACCAAAAAAAGACAGAACACAAACGAGAAAACGTAATTGTCATTGTGGTTTTGGTTCTTCCAGCAGCATCTGCTGTTGAAGTGTCATGGGTCAATTAAAGGGGCAAGGGGGGTCTCAAAGACATGTGTAACTGTCATAGACATGTGTAACTGTTATAGACATGTGTAACTGTTATAGACATGTGTAACTGTTAGAGACATGTGTAACTGTTAGAGACATGTGTAACTGTTAGAGACATGTGTAACTGTTATAGACATGTGTAACTGTTATAGACATGTGTAACTGTTATAGACATGTGTAACTGTTATAGACATGTGTAACTGTTAGAGACATGTGTAACTGTCATAGACATGTGTAACTGTCATAGACATGTGTAACTGTCATAGACATGTGTAACTGTTAGAGACATGTGTAACTGTTAGAGACATGTGTAACTGTTAGAGACATGTGTAACTGTTAGAGACATGTGTAACTGTTATAGACATGTGTAACTGTCATAGACATGTGTAACTGTCAGAGACATGTGTAACTGTTAGAGACATGTGTAACTGTTATAGACATGTGTAACTGTTATAGACATGTGTAACTGTTAGAGACATGTGTAACTGTTATAGACATGTGTAACTGTTATAGACATGTGTAACTGTTATAGACATGTGTAACTGTTAGAGACATGTGTAACTGTTATAGACATGTGTAACTGTTATAGACATGTGTAACTGTTATAGACATGTGTAACTGTTATAGACATGTGTAACTGTTATAGACATGTGTAACTGTTATAGACATGTGTAACTGTTAGAAGAACAAGGTCAATGACATCACTTCTCTATCTGCCTTAAAAAAAAACAGACTCTTTTGTTGTTAAATTAACTTTTGGAAATCTGCTCAACATATTTTTTACCAACAGCTGATGTAAATATGTAATAGCAGTTATTTTAATGTGGGGTTACATTTTTACATGTACATTTTAGTCGTTTATCAGACACTTTTATCCTGAGCGACTTACAATTACTGCATTCATCTTAAGATAGCTACTGTAGTCCACATATCCCAGTCATAGAAAGTACATTTTTCCTCAATAAAGTAGCTATCAGCAATGCCAGAGCCAGTAGGGGGGGGGGGGGGGGGGGGGGGGGTCAGGAATAGGAGAAATAAGATGTGGTGCAACATTAGAGACATTAGATGAAAATTATGCAAAGTTTTACTCATGTCAGACAGAGAATTACCTGAATGATGGTGATGAGGGGTCATGCAGGGGTCATGCAGTCAAATTAAATGTTATCAGGAAATAACTGTTGTTGTTATGTTGTTTGTCTGTCTGTTCATCACATGTATATGGTTTCCTCAACTTCCCTCAAAAAACGTTTATTATATTTTGGCGGACCCTAGTGGTAAGTTTCAAGTTCATTCAGTTTACAGCAGGGGGCAGTATGCATCTTAAACGGTGAAGTGACAGAGCAATCTATGGTCTAGCTAGCACAATGGCCACCAACCAACCGGTCGATAGCGATCGACTGGTCGATCTTCAAGCCATTCCTAGTCGATCACCAAATTTAACGATAAAGGCATAAAGCCTTGCGCTCCTTTTTTTTTGTGTCGCCTGTATGTGCGCGTGATTCAGATAGGTGAGATTTCATAATTTATAGAGAGAGACTGTCAAAGAATGCAGCAGGTTTTTATGACTGAGTTCATGTTTACGTTTTATTCAGCACGGTCAACACTGTTTTTATTCAACACTATTACAAAAAATAAAAAGCGATTCTCTCTACCTCCACTCTCGCTGCAATGAATGAGTAGCCAAGTGTATCGATAGCCCTGCGTTTTTATTATTAGCAGCAGCTTGTCGTGTCTAT
This sequence comes from Salvelinus fontinalis, assembly GCF_029448725.1. NCBI lineage: Eukaryota > Metazoa > Chordata > Actinopteri > Salmoniformes > Salmonidae > Salvelinus > Salvelinus fontinalis. The sequence continues at coordinate 38,886,434 of NC_074680.1, forward strand.
TTTAATATTGAGTATTTCACTTTCTCTGGTCATAGTTTAACAGTGTAAAACTCGCCATTTCACACCGGTTACAATAGGAACAACATTCATTTGTGCGACTCGAGTTTCGCCATCGGGTGGAAGACTGTGTCCCCTCTGATCATTCTCACAGGAGGAAAGCAAGGCGAGAGCAGGGACCTTGAAAGGCGACCCTCTGCTGCGCTCTCCCTCCCTCCACTGAGACGAATGCCGTGTTCAAGACAACTGGGAACTCTGAAAAAACGAGATCCAACTGGGGAAAATCGTTTTGAACGGTCATCCAACTCGAAAATCTGGGATTTTCTAGAGTTCCGTCTTCCCAACCTGAAGTGCTCCGATGTCATTATTTGACCTCATTTTTCAGAGTTCCCAGATGTCTTGAAAGCACCATGGCCATCATATGCGTGTACTGTCAGTCCAGTAAAATAAAAAAGCTAATTATTTGCAAATTATTTCAATTTATGCTCAGCTACACCAGCTGATCTATTTTGTTATCAAAGCTCAAGTTTGAAATATAATATGGTCTGAGAAGAACAATATTGTCAGGCCAGGCATGCTGTATGCCAATATGCTGTGATAATTAGGCCTACTGCACAAACAAACCTCATTCCTACAGAACAGTTTTTATTAGGTTAATGTTACATTTTTAAAGTCATGTTAAAAAAATTCTGAGCGGTAGATCTCTGCTTGCTTTTTGACCCCGGAAGTGATATTGACTCAGAGAAGGTTGGTGACCATTGATTCAGAAGAAGCCCCACATCCTACACCCCTGTACTGCCCCAGATACACACTCATCAAGACAAATACGAACTTGAGATACTAATGCATAACTCACATTTCTGCACAAATCTCCAGATTTCCATCAGCACAATAATTATACAAGAAAGGTTTGAAGATTGGTTTGAGCCTCAAGATAGAAACTCAAGGAACTCAAGCCAGTATTGCCTAACATTGCCCAGAGCCATGTAATTAGATAAAGTATTTAGATAAATATATGACACAATAAATACAGGAAAATATCTAATCTGACACAATATAATCTAACAGTAGAATCTAACATTATAATCACACAGTAGAATCTAACGGTAGAATCTAACATTATAAGCACACAGTAGAATCTCACAATATAATCTAACAGTAGAATCTAACATTATAATCACATAGTAGAATCTCACAATACAATCTAACGGTAGAATCTAACTGTAGAATCATATAGTAGAATCTCACAGTAGAATCTAACAGTAGAATCTAACATTATAATCACATAGTAGAATCTCACAATACAATCTAACGGTAGAATCTAACTGTAGAATCATATAGTAGAATCTCACAGTAGAATCTAACAGTAGAATCTAACAGTAGAATCTAACAGTAGAATCATACAGTATAATCATACAGTAGAATCTAACAGTAGAATCTAACAGTAGAATCTAACTGTAGAATAATACAGTAGAATCATACAGTAGCATCTCACAGTAGAATCTAACAGTAGAATCTAACTGTAGAATCATACAGTATAATCATACAGTAGAATATCACAGTAGAATCTAACAGTAGAATCTAACTGTAGAATCTCACAGTAGAATCTAACAGTAGAATCATACAGTAGAATCATACAGTAGAATCTCACAGTAGAATCTCACAGTAGAATCTAACAGTAGAATCATACAGTAGAATCTCACAGTAGAATCTAACTGTAGAATCATACAGTAAAATCTAACAGTAGAATTTCACAGCAGAAACTAACAGTAGAATATCACAATATAATCCTTCAGTAGAATCTCACAGTGGAATCTCACAGTACAATCCTTCATTAGAATCTGACAGTAGAATCTCAGAGTAGAATCGTTCAGTAGAGTCTCACATTAGAATCCTTCAGTCGAATCTCACAGTATAATCTCACAGTTTAGCACTGTGCTAGGGTTTACCCTTGGCTAAATGACTACACCCATGAACACACACACACACACACACACACACACACACACACACACACACACACACACACACACACACACACACACACACACACACACACACACACACACACACACACACACACACACACACACACACAGATGTTATTGCTGTTTGGAAAGATTGCTTCACAAGAGCAGATCACCAGAGTGTGTTTTTCTCTATAAAACTCTCTACTGTACAGCTGTTTTCCCCTCCTCTCTCCTCTGCCTCTGTCAGTGTCTGGTATAGTCATCACTGTGCTCCCCTCCAACCCACCAACCTTACAACCCTACACCCTCGAACCCCCCCAACCCCCAACCTTCCATCCCTCAATCCCTCCATCCCTCCATCCATCCAACCTTACAACCCTACAACCCTACACCCTCGAACCCCCCAACCTTCCATCCCTCCATCCCTCCAACCTTACAACCTTACAACCCCCAACCTTCCAACCTTCCAACCTTCCATCCCTCCAACCTTACAACCTTACAACCCTCCAACCCTCCAACCTTACAACCTTACATCCATCCCTCCAACCTTACAACCCCCAACCTTCCATCCCTCCATCCCTCCAACCTTACAACCTTCCATCCCTCCAACCCTCCAACCTTACAACCCCCAACCTTCCATCCCTCCATCCCTCCAACCTTACAACCTTCCATCCCTCCAACCCTCCAACCTTACAACCTTACATCCATCCAACCCTCCAACCCTCCAACCTTCCATCCCTACATCCCTCCATCCCTCCAACCCTCCAACCTTCCATCCCTACATCCCTCCATCCCTCCAACCTTATGTAACGGATGTGAAATGGCTAGTTAGTTAGCGGGTACGCGCTAGTAGCGTTTCAATCAGTTACGTCACTTGCTCTGAGACTTAAGTAGTGTTGCCCCTTGTTCTGCAAGGGCCGCGGCCTTTGTGGAGCGATGGGTAACGATGCTTCGTGGGCTACCGTTGTTGATGTGTGCAGAGGTTCCCTGGTTCGCGCCCGTGTCGGGGCGAGGGGACGGTTTAAAGTTATACTGTTACATTGATGCTGTTGACCCGGATCACTGGTTGCTGCGGAAAAGGAGGAGGTTGAAAGGGGGGTGAGTGTAACGGATGTGAAATGGCTAGTTAGTTAGCGGGTACGCGCTAGTAGCGTTTTAATCAGTTACGTCACTTGCTCTGTAACCTAGAAGTAGTGTTTCCCCTTGCTCTGCAAGGGCCGCGGCCTTTGTGGAGCGATGGGTAACGATGCTTCGTGGGCAACCGTTGTTGATGTGTGCAGAGGTTCCCTGGTTCGCGCCCGTGTCGGGGCTAGGGGACGACGTAAAGTTTATACTGTTACACTTACAACCCTCGAACCTTCCAACCCTCCAACCTTCCAACCCTCGAACCCTACAACCCTACAACCCTCCAACCTTCCATCCCTCCAACCGTCCAACCCTCCAACCTTCCATCCCTCCAACCTTCTATCCTTCCATCCCTCCAACCTTCCAACCGTCCAACACTCCAACCTTCCATCCCTCCATCCCTCCAACCTTCCAACCCTCCAACCTTCCAACCCTCCAACCTTCCAACCCTCGAACCCTACAACCCTACAACCCTCCAACCCTCCAACCTTCCATCCCTCCTCCCCTCCAACCCTCCAACCCTCCAACCTTCCAACCCTCCAACCTTTCAACCCTCCAACCATCCATCCCTCCATCCTTTTAACCCTACAACCCTAAAACCTTCCATCCCTCCATCCCTCCAACCCTCCAACCTTCCAACCCTCAAACCCTACAACCCTCCAACCCTCCAACCTTCCATCCCTCCTCCCCTCCAACCCTCCAACCCTCCAACCTTCCAACCCTCCAACCTTCCAACCCTCCAACCTTCCATCCCTCCATCCCTCCAACCGTACAACCCTCCAACCTTCCATCCCTCCATCCCTCCATCCCTCCAACCCTCCAACCTTCCATCCCTCCATCCCTCCATCCTTCCATCCCTCCAACCTTACAACCCTACAACCTCCAACCTTCCATCCCTCAACCCCTCCAACCCTACAACCCTCCAACCTTCCATCCCTCAAACCCTACAACCCTCCAAACTTCCATCCCTCCATCCCTCCAACCCTACAACCCTCCAACCTTCCATCCCCCCAACCCTCCAACCTTCCATCCCTCCATCCCTCCAACCTTACAACCCTCCAATCTTCCATCCCTCCAACCTTCCATCCCTCCATCCCTCCAACCCTCCAACCTTCCAACCCTCGAACCCTACAACCCTACAACCCTACAACCCTCCAACCTTCCAGCCGTCCATCCCTCCAACCGTACAACCCTCCAACCTTCCATCCCTCCATCCCTCCAACCCTCCAACATTCCATCCCTCCATCCCTCCAACCCTACAACCCTCCAACCTTCCATCCCTCCAACCCTCCAACCTTCCAACCCTCGAACCCTACAACCGTACAACCCTCCAACCTTCCAACCCTCCAACCGTACAACCCTCCAACCTTCCATCCCTCCATCCCTCCAACTTTACAACCCTCCAACCTTCCATCCCTCCATCCCTCCAACCCTACAACCCTCCAACCTTCCATTCCTCCATCCCTGCAACCCTACAACCCTCCAACCTTCCATCCCTCCAACCCTCCAACCCCACAACCCTCCAAACTTCCATCCCTCCATCCCTCCAACCCTCCAACCCTCCAACCTTCCATCCCTCCAATCTTACAACCTTACAACCCTCCAACCTTCCATCCCTCCAATCTTACAACCCTACAACCCTCCAACCTTCCAACCCTCCAATCTTCCAACCCTACAACCTTACGACCCTACAACCCTCGAACCCTACAACCGTACAACCCTCCAACCTTCCATCCCTCCATCCCTCCAACCGTACAACCCTCCAACCTTCCATCCCTCCATCACTCCAACCTTCCAACCCTACAACCCTCCAACCTTCCATCCCTCCATCCCTCCAACCATACAACCCTCAAACCTTACAACCCTCCAACCTTCCAACCCTCCGATCTTCCAACCCTACAACCTTACAACCCTCCAACCTTACAACCTTACAACCCTACAACCTTACAACCTTACAACCCTCCAACCTTCCATCCCTCCATCCCGCCATCCCTACATCCCTCCAACCTTCCATCCCTCCATCCCTCCATCCCTCCATCCCTCCAACCTTCCATCCCTCCATCCCTCCATCCCTCCAACCTTCCATCCCTCCAACCTTCCAACCCTCCAATCTTCCAACCCTCCAACCCTCCAACCTTCCAACCCTCGAACCCTACAACCCTACAACCCTCCAACCTTCCATCCCTCCAACCGTCCAACCCTCCAACCTTCCATCCCTCCAACCTTCTATCCTTCCATCCCTCCAACCTTCCAACCGTCCAACACTCCAACCTTCCATCCCTCCATCCCTCCAACCTTCCAACCCTCCAACCTTCCAACCCTCCAACCTTCCAACCCTCGAACCCTACAACCCTACAACCCTCCAACCCTCCAACCTTCCATCCCTCCTCCCCTCCAACCCTCCAACCCTCCAACCTTCCAACCCTCCAACCTTTCAACCCTCCAACCATCCATCCCTCCATCCTTTTAACCCTACAACCCTCCAACCTTCCATCCCTCCATCCCTCCAACCCTCCAACCTTCCAACCCTCAAACCCTACAACCCTCCAACCCTCCAACCTTCCATCCCTCCTCCCCTCCAACCCTCCAACCCTCCAACCTTCCAACCCTCCAACCTTCCAACCCTCCAACCTTCCATCCCTCCATCCCTCCAACCGTACAACCCTCCAACCTTCCATCCCTCCATCCCTCCATCCCTCCAACCCTCCAACCTTCCATCCCTCCAACCTTACAACCCTACAACCTCCAACCTTCCATCCCTCAACCCCTCCAACCCTACAACCCTCCAACCTTCCATCCCTCAAACCCTACAACCCTCCAAACTTCCATCCCTCCATCCCTCCAACCCTACAACCCTCCAACCTTCCATCCCCCCAACCCTCCAACCTTCCATCCCTCCATCCCTCCAACCTTACAACCCTCCAATCTTCCATCCCTCCAACCTTCCATCCCTCCATCCCTCCAACCCTCCAACCTTCCAACCCTCGAACCCTACAACCCTACAACCCTACAACCCTCCAACCTTCCAGCCGTCCATCCCTCCAACCGTACAACCCTCCAACCTTCCATCCCTCCATCCCTCCAACCCTCCAACATTCCATCCCTCCATCCCTCCAACCCTACAACCCTCCAACCTTCCATCCCTCCAACCCTCCAACCTTCCAACCCTCGAACCCTACAACCGTACAACCCTCCAACCTTCCAACCCTCCAACCGTACAACCCTCCAACCTTCCATCCCTCCATCCCTCCAACTTTACAACCCTCCAACCTTCCATCCCTCCATCCCTCCAACCCTACAACCCTCCAACCTTCCATTCCTCCATCCCTGCAACCCTACAACCCTCCAACCTTCCATCCCTCCAACCCTCCAACCCCACAACCCTCCAAACTTCCATCCCTCCATCCCTCCAACCCTCCAACCCTCCAACCTTCCATCCCTCCAATCTTACAACCTTACAACCCTCCAACCTTCCATCCCTCCAATCTTACAACCCTACAACCCTCCAACCTTCCAACCCTCCAATCTTCCAACCCTACAACCTTACGACCCTACAACCCTCGAACCCTACAACCGTACAACCCTCCAACCTTCCATCCCTCCATCCCTCCAACCGTACAACCCTCCAACCTTCCATCCCTCCATCACTCCAACCTTCCAACCCTACAACCCTCCAACCTTCCATCCCTCCATCCCTCCAACCATACAACCCTCAAACCTTACAACCCTCCAACCTTCCAACCCTCCGATCTTCCAACCCTACAACCTTACAACCCTCCAACCTTACAACCTTACAACCCTACAACCTTACAACCTTACAACCCTCCAACCTTCCATCCCTCCATCCCGCCATCCCTACATCCCTCCAACCTTCCATCCCTCCATCCCTCCATCCCTCCATCCCTCCAACCTTCCATCCCTCCATCCCTCCATCCCTCCAACCTTCCATCCCTCCAACCTTCCAACCCTCCAATCTTCCAACCCTACAACCCTCCAACCCTCCAACCCTCCAATCTTCCAACACTACAACCTTACAACCTTACAACCCTACAACCTTACAACCTTACAACCTTACAACCCTCCAACCTTACAACCCTCCAACCTTCCATCCCTCCATCCCTCCAACCTTACAACCTTACAACCCTACAACCTTACAACCTTACAACCTTACAACCCTACAACCCTACAACCCTACAACCTTCCATCCCTCCATACCTCCAACCCTACAACCCTCCATCCCTCCATACCTCCATCCCTCCAACCTTACAACCCTCCAACCTTCCATCCCTCCATCCCTCCAACCTTACAACCATCCAACCTTCCATCCCTCCATCCCTCCATCCCTCCAACCTTACAACCCTCCAACCTTCCATCCCTCCATCCCTCCATCCCTCCAACCTTACAACCCTCCAAACTTCCATCCCTCCATCCCTCCAACTTTACAACCCTCCAACCTTCCATCCCTCCATCCCTCCAACCTTACAACCCTCCAAACTTCCATCCCTCCAACCCTCCAACCTTCCAACCCTCCAACCTTACAACCCTCCAAACTTCCATCCCTCCAACCCTCCAACCTTACAACCCTCCAACCTTCCATCCCTCCAACCTTACAACCCTCCAACCTTCCATCCCTCCATCCCTCCAACCTTACAACCCTACAACCCTCAATCCCTCCATCCCTCCAACCCTCCAACCTTCCAACCCTCGAACCCTACAACCGTACAACCCTCCAACCTTCCATCCCTCCATCCCTCCAACCGTACAACCCTCCAACCTTCCATCCCTCCATCCCTCCAACTTTACAACCCTCCAACCTTCCATCCCTCCATCCCTCCAACCCTACAACCCTCCAACCTTCCATTCCTCCATCCCTGCAACCCTACAACCCTCCAACCTTCCATCCCTCCAACCCTCCAACCCTCCAACCCCACAACCCTCCAACCTTCCATCCCTCCATCCCTCCAACCCTCCAACCCTCCAACCTTCCATCCCTCCAATCTTCCAACCCTACAACCCTCCAACCTTCCAACCCTCCAATCTTCCAACCCTACAACCTAACAACCCTACAACCCTCGAACCCTACAACCGTACAACCCTCCAACCTTCCATCCCTCCATCACTCCAACCGTACAACCCTCCAACCTTCCATCCCTCCATCCCTCCAACCTTCCAACCCTACAACCCTCCAACCTTCCATCCCTCCATCCCTCCAACCCTACAACCCTCAAACCTTACAACCCTCCAACCTTACAACCCTCCAATCTTCCAACCCTACAACCTTACAACCCTCCAACCTTACAACCTTACAACCCTACAACCTTACAACCTTACAACCCTCCAACCTTCCATCCCGCCATCCCTCCATCCCTCCATCCCTCCAACCTTTCATCCCTCCATCCCTCCATCCCTCCAACCTTCCATCCCTCCAACCTTCCAACCCTCCAATCTTCCAACCCTACAACCCTCCAACCCTCGAACCCTCCAATCTTCCAACCCTACAACCTTACAACCCTACAACATTACAACCTTACAACCTTACAACCCTCCAACCTTACAACCCTCCAACCTTCCATCCCTCCATCCCTCCAACCTTCCAACCTTCCAACCTTCCAACCCTACAACCCTACAACCCTACAACCCTACAACCTTCCATCCCTCCATACCTCCAACCCTACAACCCTCCATCCCTCCATACCTCCATCCCTCCAACCTTACAACCCTCCAACCTTCCATCCCTCCATCCCTCCAACCTTACAACCATCCAACCTTCCGTCCCTCCATCCCTCCATCCCTCCAACCTTACAACCCTCCAACCTTCCATCCCTCCATCCCTCCATCCCTCCAACCTTACAACCCTCCAAACTTCCATCCCTCCATCCCTCCAACTTTACAACCCTCCAAACTTCCATCCCTCCATCCCTCCAACCTTACAACCCTCCAAACTTCCATCCCTCCAACCCTCCAACCTTCCAACCCTCCAACCTTACAACCCTCCAAACTTCCATCCCTCCAACCCTCCAACCTTACAACCCTCCAAACCTCCAACCTTCCATCCCTCCAACCTTACAACCCTCCAACCTTCCATCCCTCCATCCCTCCATCCCTCCAACCTTACAACCCTCCAACCTTCCATCCCTCCATCCCTCCAACCTTACAACCCTACAACCCTCAATTCCTCCATCCCTCCATCCCTCCAACCTTCCAACCCTCCAACCTTACAACCCTCCAAACTTCCATCCCTCCATCCCTCCAACCTTACAACCCTCCAACCCTCCAACCTTCCATCCCTCCATCCCTCCAACCTTACAACCTTACAACCCTCAATCCCTCCATCCCTCCAACCTTACAACCCTCCAACCTTCCATCCCTCCATCCCTCCAACCTTACAACCCTACAACCTTCCATCCCTCCATCCCTCAATCCCTCCATCCCTCCAACCTTACAACCCTACAACCTTCCATCCCTCCATCCCTCCAACCTTAAACCCTACAACCCTCAATCCCTCCATCCCTCCAACCTTACAACCCTCCAACCTTCCATCCCTCCATCCCTCCAACCCTACAACCCTCCAACCTTCCATCCCTCCAACCTTACAACCCTACAACCCTCAATCCCTCCAACCATCCATCCCTCCAACCTTACAACCCTCCAACCTTCCATCCCTCCATCCCTCCAACCTTACAACCCTCCAACCCTCCAACCTTCCATCCCTCCATCCCTCCAACCTTACAACCCTCCAACCTTCCATCCCTCCAACCTTACAACCTTCCACCCCTCCATCCCTCAATCCCTCAATCCCTACATCCCTCCAACCTTACAACCCTCCAACCTTCCATCCCTCCATCCCTCCAACCCTACAACCCTCCAACCTTCCATCCCTCCAACCCTCCAACCTTCCATCCCTCCATCCCTCCAACATTACAACCCTCCAACCTTCCATCCCTCCATCCCTCCAACCTTACAACCCTCCAACCTTCCATCCCTCCATCCCTCCAACCCTACAACCCTCCAACCTTCAACCTTCCAACCCTCGAACCCTACAACCCTCAAACCCTACAACCTTCCATCCCTCCATCCCTCCATCCCTCCATCCCTCCAACCCTACATCCCTCGAACCCTACAACCCTCAAACCCTCCAACCCTACAACCCTCCATCCCTCCATCCCTCCAACCAAAGCGCATATCATACCGTGACAATCGGGAGGGTTCCTCTTTTTTTCATGGAACTTAATAATTCGTTTTTATGGGCCTAATAGCAAAGATGTAATTTAACAGAATTGAACAGAACAGTGAACTGTGCACTAGCTCCATTTGATGAATGAAAAGAGACATCCGTGTAATGACATGTGATTGTCATTGGATCTACACTCTTGTAGCCCGAATGAATTGATGTGTCTTGCTGACAAAAACATATTTTTTTGTAGAAAATAAAGTCAGGACTTCTGAAAAGGAACTGAGATACGGGACTGTCCAGGGATGACAAGTGCAGCCACATGGAATTTATAGTTTTTTAACCATTAAACAGGTGTGGTTGTTCCTTTCATTTTGAATCATATTTTATCTAACCCCTTTAAACATTGTGTGTTTGAGTTACTTCTGTTCCACCATTGAATTCATTTATTTCTTCTGCATCCGTTGTTACCAAGCAACAGTCTGTGGGATTAACAGGGGCTGAGAGAGCAGTGTTTATGAAACAAGGGCGGATCCCAAATGGGCCGGGTCTTTTTACAAAAATGTCAGTAGAGTCTGAATGGTTTGAGCTACAAACTACTAAAAGCTATCTACAAAAGGCTAAGACTCTCATGAACCCACACACATAACATGTTTTCCCTTTTAACGCTCACAAGCTACAACAGAGACGTTAGAAGGTAAGGGGTTCTTCTACATAGATCAAAGGAAATCCCATGACATAGTGTTTATAATACTGTAAGGGGTTCTTCTACATAGATCAAAGGAAATCCCATGACATAGTGTTTATAATACTGTAAGGGGTTCTTCTACATAGATAATAGGAAATCTCAGGACATAGTGTCTATAATACTGTAAGGGGTTATTCTACATAGATAATATGTAAAGGGGTGCGTAACTGGTGGCAGGGAAGTCAGACAGCAGGAGAGCAGAACTGGGTAAAAGCCGGAGAAGTTTAATTAATTGCAAAACCAACGGCATAAAGAATAACAAAACAAGTGCACAAGCACTTACAACAAACAATTCTACACAAAAACATGGGGGGGGGGACAGAGGGTTAAATACACAACAATTAATGAGGAAAATCAAAACCAGGTGTGTAGGAAAACAAGACAAAACAAATGGAAAATGAAAAGTAGATCGACGATGGCTAGAAGACCGGTGACTCCGACCGCCGAACGTCGCCCAAACAAGGAGAGGAACCGACTTCGGTGGAAGTCGTGACAGTACCTCCCCCTTGACGCGCGGCTACAACAGCGTGCCGACACCGGCCTCGGGGACGACCCGGAGAGCGAGGTGCAGGGCGATCCGGACGGAGACGGTGGAACTCACGCAGCATTGAAGGGTCCAACACGTCCTCCACCGGAACCCAGCATCTCTCCTCCAGACCGTACCCCTCCCAGTCCACGAGGTACTGAAGGCCCCTCGCCCGACGCCTCGAATCCAGTATGGATCAAACGGAGTATGCCGGGGCCCCCTCGATGTCCAGAGGGGGAGGAGGAACCTCCCACCGGCCTGAGGAGAGACACATGGAACGAGAGGTTAATATGGTAATCGGGGGGAAGCTGTAACCTGTAACTCACCTCGTTCAGCAGCCTCAGGACTTTAAATAGCCCCACAAAACGCGAACCCAACTTCCAGCAGGGCAGGTTTCGGGTCGAGATTCAGACCCTGTCCCCCGGTGCGAACACCGGAGCCTCACTGAGGTGACAGTCTGCGCTGGCTTTCTGGCGCAGCACGGTGTGCTGTAGGTGAACATGAGCGGCGTCCCATGTCTCCTCCGCGCGCTGGAACCAGTCGTCCACCGCAGGAGCCTCGATCTGACTCTGATGCCAAGGAGCCAGAACCGGCTGATACCCCAGTACGCACTGGAAGGGGGAGAGGTTAGTGGAGGAGTGGCGGAGCGAGTTCTGGGTCATCTCGGCCCAGGGCACGAACGCCGCCCACTCCCCCGGCCGGTCCTGGCAATAAGACCTCAGAAACCTACTCACATCCTGGTTAACTCTCTCCACATGCCCGTTACTCTCGGGGTGAAAACCCGTGGTAAGGCTGAACGTGACCCCCAGACGTTCCATGAACGCCCTCCAGACCCTCGAAGTGAACTGGGGACCCCAATCAGACACTATGTCCTCAGGTACCCCGTAGTGCCGGAAGACGTGTGTAAACAAGGCCTCCACAGTCTGTAGGGCTGTAGGGAGACCGGGAAGAGGGAGGAGATGGCAGGACTTAGAAAAACGGTCCACAACGACCAGGATCGTGGTATTACCCTGTGGGGGAGGAAGATCAGTAAGGAAATCCACCGACAGGTGCGACCAAGGCTGTTGTGGAACAGGTAAGGGGTGTAGCTTACCTCTGGACAGGTGCCTAGGAACCTTACACTGGGCGCACACTGAGCAGGAGGAAACATAAACCCTCACGTCCTTAGCCAAAGTGGGCCACCAGTACTTCCCACTAAGACAGCGCACCGTCCGACCGATGCCTGGATGACCAGAGGAGGGTGACGTGTGGGCCCAATAGATCAGCCGGTCACGGAGAGCAGAAGGAACGTACAGACGCCCAGCGGGACACTGGAGGGGAGTGGGCTCTGCACGTTGCGCCTGCTCAATGTCCGCGTCCAGTTCCCACACTACCGGCGCCACCAGGCAGGAGGCCGGGAGTATGGGGGTGGGATCCATGGGCCGCTCCTCTGTGTCATACAGCCGGGACAGTGCGTGTGCCTTAGCATTTTGGGAACCTGGTCTGTAAGAAAGGGTGAAAACAAAACGGGTGAAAAACATGGCCCACCTTGCCTGGCGAGGGTTCAGGCTCCTCGCCGCCGGATGTACTCCAGATTGCAGTGGTCAGTCCAGATGAGAAACGGGTGGTGAGCCCCCTCAAGCCAATGTCTCCACGCCTTCAAAGCCTTGACGACAGTCAACAGCTCCCGGTCCCCCACGTCATAGTTTCGCTCCGCCGGGCTGAGCTTCCTCGAGAAGAAGGCACAGGGGTGGAGCTTTGGTGGGGTACCCGAGCGCTGAAAGAGCACGGCACCTATCCCAGCCTCGGGTGCGTCCACCTCCACTATGAACACCAAAGAGGGATCCGGATGAGCCAGCACGGGAGCCGAGGTAAACAGAGCCCTCAGGTGACCAAAAGCCCTGTCCGCCTCAGCCGACCACTGCAAACATACCGGTCCCCCCTTCAGCAGTGAGGTAATGGGAGCCGCTACCTGACCAAAACCCCGGATACACCTCCAGTAGTAATTGGCAAACCATAGAAACCGCTGCACCTCCTTTACCGTGGTGGGAGTCGGCCATTTACGCACGGCTGAAATGCGGTCACTCTCCATCTCCACCCCTGAGGTGGAAATGCGGTACCCTAGGAAGGAGACGGACTGTTGGAAGAACAGGCATTTCTCAGCCTTGACGTACAGGTCATGCTCCAACAAACGACCAAGCACCCTGCGCACCAGGGACACATGCTCGGCGTGTGTAGCGGAGTATATCAGAATGTCATCAATATACACCACTACATCCTGCCCGTGCAGGTCCCTGAAAATCTTGTCTACAAAGGCTTGGAAGACTGATGGAGCATTCATCAACCCGTACGGCATGACGAGGTACTCATAATGCCCTGAGATAGAACTAAAAGCCATCTTCCACTCGTCTCCCTCCCGGGAAACGCACCAGGTTGTAAGAACTCCTGAGATCTAGTTTGGTGAAGAAGCGCGCCCCGTGCATTGACTTAATCGCTGTGGCTATGAGAGGCAGCGGGTAACTGTACCTCACAGTGATCTGGTTTAGACCTCGATAGTCAATACACAGGCGCAGACCTCCCTCCTTCTTCTTCACAAAAAAGAAACTCGAGGAGGCGGGTGAAGTGGAGGACCGAATGTACCCCTGACTCAGGGATTTGGAGACATATGTTTCCATAGCCGCCGTCTCCGCTGGTGACAGGGGATACACGTGACTCCGGGGAAGTGCTGCGTCTACCGGGAGATTTGTCGCACAATCCCCCCGTCGATGGGGTGGTAATTGAGTCACCTTCTTTTTGGAGAAGGTGAGAGCCAAATCGGCATATTCAGGGGGGATGCGCATGGTGGAAACCTGGTCTGGACTTTCCACCATAGTGGCACCAACGGAAACCCCTAAACATCTCCCCGAGCACTCCACCCCGTGAGAGCCCTCTGTTGCCACGAAACAGTGGGGACATGACAGGCTAACCAGGGTAGGCCTAGCACCACGGGAAACGCAGGAGAGTCAATAAGAAAGAGACTGATTCTCTCCTTGTGATCCCCCTGCGTCACCATGCCCAGGGGAGCGGTGGCCTTCCTAATCAACCCTGACCCTAATGGTCGACTGTCTAAGGCGTGAACGGGGAAGGGCACAGCCACGGGAACAATGGGGATCCCTAAACTATTGGCGAACGATCTGTCTTCAAAATTCCCAGCCGCGCCTGAATCGACGAGCGCCTTATGCTGTGAATGCGGGGAAAATTCAGGAAAAGTGAAATATAAAAACATGTGTGCAACAGAGGGCTCTGGGTGAGAATGTAGCCTGTTCACCTGGGGTGACACTAGAGTGCCCTGCCTGCTGCCTCGATCCCCAGAGGAACCAACCCGGCACCGACCGGCAGTGTGACTTCTGCGGCCACAGATGGTGCACGAGACGGAACCTCCTCCGGTCTCCCTGAGAGCAGCACCTCCCAGCTCCATGGGTATCGGAGCGGTGGTGCTAGGAGATGGAACCGACAGACCTCGATCTGGACGTCCGTGGGTAGCCAGCAGGTTGGGGGGAACAGAGGGTTAAATACACAACAATTAATGAAGGAAATGAAAACCAGATGTGTAGGAAAACAAGACAAAACAAATGGAAAATGAAAAGTGGATCGACGATGGCTAGAAGACCGGTGACGCCGACTGCCGAACGTCGCCCGAACAAGGAGAGGAACTGACTTCAGTGGAAGTCGTGACATCATAGGAATACCCAGGACATAGTGTCTATAATACTGTAAGGGGTTCTTCTACATAGATCATAGGAAATCCCAGGACATAGTGTCTATAATACTGTAAGGGGTTCTTCTACATAGATCATAGGAAATCCCAGGACATAGTGTCTATAATACTGTAATAATCTCATATAGTTCCTTTCACAATCTCCAAAATTCACTCAGTTGTCACTGACTAGTTGAATATTCATTTCCCAGTTAACAATTTCTGTACTTACAGAATTCATATAAATTCATTATCAGGTTTTTGCTTTTGGTGGTTATAATTTTATTTACATAAAATAGGTTCCCCTTCCAGCTCTTTCAACCCTACAACCATTCAACCCTTCAACCCTATAACCCTACAACACTATAACCCTTCAACACCACAACCCTTCAACCCTTCAACACCACAACCCTTCAACACCACAACCCTTCAACACCACAACCATTAAACCCTTCAATCCTTCAACCCTTCAACACCACAACCCTTCAACCCTTCAACACCACAACCCTTCAACCCTTCAACCCCACAACCCTTCAACCCTACAACACCACAACCCTTCAACCCTTCAACCCTTCAACACCACAACCCTTCAACCCTTCAACACCACAACCCTTCAACCCTTCAACCCTTCAAAACCACAACCCTTCAACCCTTCAACCCTTCAACCCTTCAACCCTTCAACACCACAACCCTTCAACCCTTCAACACCACAACCCTTCAACCCTTCAACACCACAACCCTTCAACCCTTCAACACCACAACCCTTCAACCCTTCAACCCTTCAACCCTTAAACACCACAACCCTTCAACCCTTCAACACCACAACCCTTCAACCCTTCAACACCACAAGCCTTCAACCCTTCAACACCACAACCCTTCAACCCTTCAACACCACAACCCTTCAACCCTTCAACACCACAACCCTTCAACCCTTCAACACCACAACCCTTCAACCCTTCAACCCCACAACCCTTCAACCCTACAACACTATAATCCTTCAACCCTTCAACACCACAACCCTTCAACCCTTCAACCCTTCAACACCACAACCCTTCAACCCTTCAACCCTTCAACACCACAACCCTTCAACCCTTCAACACTACAACCCTTCAACCCTTCAACCCTTCAAGCCTACAACCCTACAACCATTCAACCCTTCAACACCACAACTCTTCAACCCTTCAACCCTTCAACCCTTCAACCCTTCAACACCACAACCCTTCAACCCTTCAACACCACAACCCTTCAACCCTTCAACACCACAACCCTTCAACCCTTCAACCCTTCAACCCTTAAACACCACAACCCTTCAACCCTTCAACACCACAACCCTTCAACCCTTCAACACCACAAGCCTTCAACCCTTCAACACCACAACCCTTCAACCCTTCAACACCACAACCCTTTAACCCTTCAACCCTTCAACCCTTCAAGCTTACAACCCTTCAACCCTTCAACACCACAACCCTTCAACCCTTCAACCCTTCAACACCATAACCCTTCAACCCTTCAACACCACAACCCTTCAACCCTTCAACCCTTCAACACTACAACCCTTCAACCCTACAACCCTTCATCCCTACAACCCTTCAACCCTTCATCCCTACAACCCTTCAACCCTTCAACCCTTCATCCCTACAACCCTTCAACCCTTCAACCCTTCATCCCTACAACCCTTCAACCCTTCAACCCTTCAACCCTTCAATCCTACAACCCTACAACCCTTCAACCCTTCAACCCTTCAACCCTTCAACCCTACAACCCTTCAACCCTTCAACCCTACAACCCTTCAACCCTTCAACCCTTCATCCCTACAACCCTTCAACCCTTCAACCCTTCAACCCTTCATCCCTACAACCCTTCAACCCTTCAACCCTTCATCCCTACAACCCTTCAACCCTTCAAACCTACAACCCTTCAACCCTTTAACCCTTCAACCCTACAACCCTTCAAACCTTCAACCCTTCATCCCTACAACCCTTCAACCCTTCAACCCTACAACCCTTCAACCCTTCAACCCTTCAACCCTTCATCCCTACAACCCTTCAACCCTTCAACCCTTCAACCCTTCAACCCTTCAACCTTAGAACTCTAGGAGGGGAGAGTGAGGGAGTGTGTGAGTGTTGTTTTTTACAAGCCGGACCTGGCTCTCAGGTTCCCTGTCCCATGGAAGTAGAGAAGACATGAAGGACCTTCCTTCCTGATAACAACAAAAGACAGTTTGGTGTCACACACAGCCATTTGCTGAGGTTATCTGTGACCTCCATCTAGTCTCTGTATCTATCAGATCATGTCTCAAGCAGCAGCTATCCAACAGGGATACCATTATCTGTTGGCCCACAGGATCTTATCATCTGCAGCACTCCTTCTCTATCTCTCCATCCCTGTCTCTCTCTAGATCTCTCTCTCTGTTTCTCTCTCTCTGTCTCACTCCTTCTCGCCTTCTATTTCTCTCTTTATCCCTGTCAAATCAATTCAAAGTGGCTTCATTGGCAAGGAAAACGTGTTTACATTGCCAAAGTGAGTGAAAAAAACAAAACATAACAACCTGGACAAAAACCAACAAAGAGAATTTAACAAACAACCAGACATTAACAGTGACATCACACACACAGCTTCAAGAGAACAACAACGTTTCACATATTATATTATTAGCTGTTAAAAATGTATAGCATTTCAAATTTTACAAAAGCTTTGTACAGTGTTGTGGCAATGTGCAGATAGTACTGTAGAATGTCTCTCTCTCTCTGTCTATCTCTGTTTCTCTCTCTCCATCTCTCTCTCTCTTTCTGTCTCGATCTCGCTCTGAGTCCTGACACCTGGTCAGTAGTGCAACAGCCAGGGTTACAGCCAGGGTTACAGCTAGCATCAGCCTGAGGAGAGGAGAGGCTGGATGGAGTGACTTCATACTGTACTGTAGTGGTTGGTTGTCTATCTCATACTTTCTGTTGTTCAACCACTTTTAAAGGCCATCAGAGTATCATGTGACATGGCCACATATGCTGCTTGCAACCACCCTACTCATCTATCCTCACTTTCTCGGCTTGTTCCGTTTACAAAGGTACGCTCACTCACCCACCCACTCGCACACCCAGACACCCACCCACCCACCCACACACCCACACACACACACACACACACCCACCAACCAACACACCCATCCACAAACCCACCCGCTCACACACCCAGACACTCACCCACCCACTCACCCACCCACCAACCAACACACCCACCCACACACCCACACACACACCCACCAACCAACACACCCATCCACAAACCCACCCGCTCACACACCCAGACACTCACCCACCCACTCACCCACCCACCAACCAACACACCCACCCACCCACCCACCCACCCACCCGCTCACACACCCAGACACTCACCCACCCACCAATCAACCCCCCCCCCCCCCCACACACACACACACTAACACACTCTCTCTCTATCTCTTTTACTCTCTCTCTCCCTCTTTCTTTCCCTCTCTCACTTCCCCCTCTACCCCATTCTCTCTCCCCCCCATTTCTCTCTGTCTGTTCCTCCCTCTTTGCCATTCTTTTCTTTCGGTTGATTTCCCTGTGGTATTTCCCAATGTAAACAGACAGTGTCTTGTGTATGGACAAATCTCGTCTATCTGCAGTGCTGCTGCGCTGCTTGACACACACACACAAACACACAGTCTGTTTTGACTGAGGGAAACACCATGAGTGATTGAGATCTCCTAGTGGCTGCAATCCGATGTGTGCAAGTGGACGCTTTCACTCACCTCCTTCAATCTGTTTTGTCAGTCAGCAAACAACACCATGATTTGGTTTGGTGCACCAGAGGGAGAATAAGGAGAATACCCCACTACAATATGTAGGATTAGCTTCCTTCTTTTTCCAATTTCATTCTGGAATTATAAAGTGACTTGAGTACAGTAGATGAATAAAAATGGTTTATTTGATGTATGTGACGGTATGTGAATTAAACCCACATTCTTGTCATTGCTAGCGCCACACTTAAACCAACTGAGTTCCTACAGGACTGATACTGTAGACGTCTTGTTCTGTATCAGCCCCGGTGTCTGTTTGTCTGTCTGTCTGTCTGTGGCTTGATGACAGCATGCTGTGAATGTGGCTATTTTCACAGATTATGTCTGTCTGTCTGTCAGTGGCTTGATGACAGCATGTTGTGAACGTGGAAAGTTTCACAGATTCTGTCTGTCTGTGGCTTGATGACAGCATGCTGTGAACGTGGCTACTTTCACAGAGTCAGGCAGGATAGAAAACACTACTCAACAATTGTGGCCAGTGGTCCCTGGATCAGCTGTGGATGGTTGAGGTAGACACACACACACACACACACACACACACACACACACACACACACACACACACACACACACACACACACACACACACACACACACACACACACACACACACACACACACACACACACACACACACACACACACACAGAGGTCAGCGCAGACCACCAGAGTGTAAACGTGTTGGCTGCATGGTCAGTGCTCCTCACATAGAGAATCCACAAGTTAAGCATCTTTCTTTATACTGCAATCATCAAGAACGCAGTATGGGGCCTCCCGGGTGGCGCAGTGGTCTAGGGCACTGCATCGCAGTGCTAACTGCGCCACCAGAGTCTCTGGGTTCGCGCCCAGGCTCTGTCGCAGCCGGCCGCGACCGGCAGGTCCGTGGGGCGACGTACAATTGGCATAGCGTCGTCCGGGGTAGGGAGGGTTTGGCCGGTAGGGATATCCTTGTCTCATCGCGCTCCAGCGACTCCTGTGGCGGGCCGGGCGCAGTGCGTGCCAGCCAAGGGGGCCAGGTACACGGAAACGGTGTTTCCTCCGACACATTGGTGCGGCTGGCTTCCGGGTTGGAGGCGCGCTGTGTTAAGAAGCAGTACGGCTGGTTGGGTTGTGCTTCGGAGGACGCATGGCTTTCGACCTTCGTCTCTCCCGAGCCCGTACGGGAGTTGTAGCGATGAGACAAGGTAGTAATTACTAGCGATTGGATACCACGAAAATTGGGGAGAAAATGGGATAAAAAAAAGAAAATAAATTTAAAAAAAGAAAAAAAAGAACGCAGTACGAGACGCATACTGTAGTCACACAAACACACACACACATACATATACACAAACACCCAATTAAATTGAAGCCTCTCATGAAATTAGTGTTTGTTTAACATACAGTAGATACACAGCCCAGTGATTTAAAGATCACACTCACACTGTCTGCATGACCAGAGTTCACCAGAGATCACCAGAGTTCACCAGAGATCACCAGAGATCACCAGAGATGACATGAGATCACCAGAGATCACCAGAGATGACCAGAGATAACATTAGATCACCAGAGATCACCAGAGTTCACCAGGTTGGTGGAAAGAGGAGTAGATTATGAAAATGTAAACACTCACTTTAGGCCCTTTTACAAATGGGCAATATTGAATCATGAGATGTGGATATTAAATACATACAGTTGAAGTCGGAAGTTTACATACACTTAGGTTGGAGTCATTAAAACTCGTTTTTCAACCTCTCCACAAATTCCTTGAAAACAAACTATAGTTTTGGCAAGTCACTTAGGACATCTACTTTGTGCATGACACAAGTCATTTGTCCAACAATTGTTTACAGACAGATTATTTCACTTATAATCCACTGTATCACAACTCCAGTGGGTCAGAAGTTTACATACACTAAGTTGACTGTGCCTTTAAACAGCTTGGAAATTTCCAGAAAATTATGTCATGGCTTTAGAAGCTTCTGATAGGCTAATTGACATCATTTGAGTCAATTGGAAGTGTACCTGTTG
This sequence comes from Salvelinus fontinalis, assembly GCF_029448725.1. NCBI lineage: Eukaryota > Metazoa > Chordata > Actinopteri > Salmoniformes > Salmonidae > Salvelinus > Salvelinus fontinalis. The sequence goes on from NC_074680.1 coordinate 38,907,513, forward strand.
ATGTATTTCAAGGCCTACCTTCAAATTCAGTGCCTCTTTGCTTGACATCATGGGAAAATCTAAAGAAATTAGCCAAGAACTCAGAAAAAAATGGTAGACCTCCACAAGTCTGGTTCATCCTTGGGAGCAATTTCCAAACACCTGATGGTACCAAGTTCATCTGTACAAACAATAGTACGCAAGTTTAAACACCATGGGCCCACGCAGCTATCATACCGCTCAGGAAGGAGATGTGTTCTGTCTCTTAGAGATGAACGTACATTGGTGCGAAAAGTGCAAATCAATCCCAGAACAACAGCAAAGGACCTTGTGAAGATGCTGGAGGAAACAGGTACAAAGGTATCTATATCCACAGTAAAACGAGTCCTATATCGACATAACCTGAACGGCCGCTCAGCAAGGAAGAAGCCACTGCTCCAAAACCGCCCTAAAAAAGCCAGACTACGGTTTGCAACTGCACATGGGGACAAAGATCGTACTTTTTGGAGAAATGTCCTCGGGTCTGATTAAACAAAAATAGAACTGTTTGGCCATAATGACCATTGTTATATTCGGAGGAAAAAGGGGGAGCCTTGCAAGCCGAAGAACACCATCCCAACCGTGAAGCACGGGGGTGGCAGCATCATGTTGTGGGCGTGCTTTGCTGCAGGAGGGACTGTTGCTCTTCACAAAATAGATGGCGTCATGAGGGAGGAAAATTATGTGGATATATTGAAGCAACATCTCAAGACATCAGTCAGGAAGTTAAAGCTTGGTCGCAAATGGGTCTTCCAAATGGACAATGACCCCAAGCATACTTCCAAATTTGTGGTGGCAAAATGGCTTAAGGACAACAAAGTCAAGGTATTGGAGTGGCTAGCACAAAGCCCTGACCTCAACCCTATAGACAATTTGTGGGCAGAACTGAAAAAGGATGTGCGAGCAAGGAGGCCTACAAACCTGACTCAGTTACACAAGCTTTGTTAGGAGGAATGGGCCAAAATTCACTCAACTTATTGTGGAAGGCTGCCCAAAACGTTTGACCCAAGTTAAACAACTTAAAGGCAATGCTACCAAATACTAATTGAGTGTATGTAAACTTCTGACCCACTGGGAATGTGATGAAAAAAAGAAAAGCTGAAATAAATAATTCTCTACTATTATTCTGACATTTCACATTCTTAAAATAAAGTGGTGATTCTAACTGACCAAAGACAGGGAATTTGTACTAGGATTAAATGTCCAGAATTGTGAAAAACTGAGTTTAAATGTATTTGGCTAAGGTGTATGTAAACTTCCAAATTCAACTGTATTACTATAGTATTATAATATATGATAAATATTGTGTGTAAGAGTGTTAGAGTGTAGGAGGAGGACATAGAGTGAACTGGCCTTCACCCATACAGTAGGTGTCTGCTTTGTCAGCACCAGCGCAACACCACAGCCAAACAGACCACACACAGAGTTACTAGGAAGAGGGAGGAGAGGAGTGGAACGACAGAGAAAAATAGAGGGAGGAGAAGGAGACGTGATAAGCTAAGGACCTTGTCTTACAGTAAGAAGGAAAATAACATAACTTATGAACAATTCCTATTGTCTCCTCAGCCAAATTAAGTTCTTATCTTCCTGTCCTTCTCTCTTTCTCTCTTTTTATCTCTCTTTCTTTTTCTCCTTCTCTCTTTCTTTCTCTTGTTCTCTCATTTTTAGATGTGTCGTCCTCTCTCATGTTGCTGCTGTTAAAATGGGATTTGTTTTATTTTCTTTTCAATAGTGCCTTTCCATCATGTTGTTCAACTCCACTTTCTCTCTCTGTCTCTGTCTCTGTCTCTGTCTCTCTCTGTCTCTCTGTCTCTCTCTCTGTCTCTGTCTCTGTCTCTGTCTCTCTCTCTCTCTCTCTCTCTGTCTCTGTCTCTCTGTCTCTCTCTCTCTCTCTCTCTCTCTCTCTCTCTCTCTCTCTCTCTCTCTCTCCCTCTCTCTCTCTCTCTCTCTCTGTCTCTCGCTCTGTGGTTCAATTCTGCCTGGCCAAATGGCTGTAACACAGAACTGTGTGTATAGGTGCTCCAATTTTGCACCATGTAGTGGCCAATCACAATTTTCTTTCAATCCGGCTCACTGGTGTTGATGACCAATGAAATTACTTCAACATTAAACCGTGTAATTCAGTCCAACTATCAGTGGGCATTGTCTGTATTAATGGGGGCTCTGCTGTACAGCCTGCTCTCCCCAGCAGTATATGTCCACAACTGAGGTACTGGTCCTGGTCCAGTATATGTCTACAGCTAAGGTACTGGTCCTGGTGCAGTATATGTCCACAGCTGAGGTACTGGTCCTGGTGCAGTATATGTCTACAGCTAAGGTACTGGTCCTGGTGCAGTATATGTCCACAGCTGAGGTACTGGTACTGGTCCAGTATATGTCCACAGCTGAGGTACTGGTCCTGGTGCAGTATATGTCCACAGCTGAGGTACTGGTCCTGGTGCAGTATATGTCCACAGCTGAGGTACTGGTACTGGTCCAGTATATGTCCACAGCTGAGGTACTGGTCCTGGTGCAGTATATGTCCACAGCTGAGGTACTGGTCCTGGTGCAGTATATGTCTACAGCTAAGGTACTGGTCCTGGTGCAGTATATGTCCACAGCTGAGGTACTGGTCCTGGTGCAGTATATGTCCACAGCTGAGGTACTGGTCCTGGTGCAGTATATGTCCACAGCTGAGGTACTGGTCCTGGTGCAGTATATGTCCACAGCTGAGGTACTGGTACTGGTCCAGTATATGTCCACAGCTGAGGTACTGATGCTGGTCCAGTATATGTCCACAGCTGAGGGTAGAGAGGAGTTTATCAGGACTTTAAATTTGTGTTACATACAGTACCAGTCAAAAGTTTGGACATACCTACTCATTCAAGGGTTTTTCTTTATTTTTACTACTTTCTACATTGTAGGATAATAGTGAAGACATCAAAACTATGAAATAACACATGGAATCACGTAGTAACCAAAAAAGTGTTAAACAAATCAAAATATATTTTATATTTGAGATTCTTCAAAGTTGCCACCCTCTGCCTTGATGACAGCTTTGCACACTCTTGACATTCTCTCAACCAGCATCACCTGGAATGCTTTTCCAACAGTCTTGAAGGAGTTCCCACATATGCTGAGCACTTTTTGGCTGCTTTCCTTCGCTCTGCGGTCCGACTCATCCCAAACCATCTCAAATGGGTTGCAGTAGGGTGATTGTGGAGGCCAGGTCATCTGATGCAGCACTCCATCACTCTCCTTCTTGGTCAAATAGCCCTTACACAGCCTGGAGGTGTGTTGGGTCATTGTCCTGTTGAAAAAGAAATGAAAGTTCCACTAAGCGCAAACCAGATGTGATGGCATATCGCTGCAGAATGCTGTGGTAGCCATGCTGGTTAAGTGTGCCTTGAATTCGAAATAAATCACTGACAGTGTCACCAGCAAAGCCATCACACCTCCTCCTCCATGCTGCATGGTGGTAACCACACATGCAGAGATCATCCATTCACCTACTCTGCATCTCACAAAGACAAGGCGGTTGGAACCACAAATCTCAAATATGGACTCATCAGACCAACGGACAGATTTCCACTGGTTTAATGTCCATTGCTTGTGTTTCTTGGCCCAAGCAAGTCTCTTCTTCTTCTTGACGTCCTTTACTAGTGGTTTCTTTGCAGCAATTCGACCATGAAGGCCTGATTCACACAGGCTCCTATGAACAGTTGATGTTGAGATTTGTCTGTTACTTAAACTCTGTGAAGCATTTATTTGGGCTGCATTTTCTGAGGCTGGTAACTCTAATGAACTTATCCTCTGCAGCAAAGGTAACTCTGGGTTGTACAGTACTTGACTGGTACTGTATATTTTTTGTGTGTGTTTTAGTGACCATGTAATGTTATGTTCTCTTTATTTACACTCTCTGCTTTGATGATCGATCAGGGCCTGTGTGTGTGTGTGTGTCTGTGTGCGTGTCGGCGTGTGTGTCGGTGTGTGTGTGTGTCGGCGTGCGTGTCGGTGTGTGTGTGTGTCGGTGTGTGTGTGTCGGTGTATGTGTGTGTACCATCTTGTTTTTAAGTTGTATTTTACAATAGCACAGCTTCAGGCATTTGTTTATTCCACTCTGGCACCAAAACTGTCAATTATTTATTGGGGTGTATCACGCATGCAATGCAACAATGTAAATGCTCAGACACAACAACATGTTCCAGATCCCAGGAGTTCTACCATTGCTCTAGCCTGGTCACTGACAGGATGGGAATATCTCAAATCAGACACATCTGAAACTGGTTATGTCGGGTAACTATCTCCCGAGTGGCGCAGCTGTCTAAGGCACTGCATCTCAGTGCAAGAGTAGTCACTACAGTCCCTGGTTTGAATCCAGGCTGTATCACATCCGGCTGTGATTGGGAGTCCCACAGGGCGGCGAACAATTGGCCCAGCATCGTCTGTGTTTGGCTGGGGTAGGCCATCGTTGTAAATAAGAATTTGTTCTTAACTGACTTGCCTAGTTAAATAAAGATGAAATATAATGATAACATCTACTGAAGCTAGTAGAGTCAATATATAGTCGGCTACTGCGTGTATCTGACGCTGAGGTGGAATGTAGTAGTGTTTAGAAGGCAGAAACCCCAGTCTGAAACCAGCCCAATTATCCCCTCACAAAACTTTTACAGCCTGGCTAATGATTAATTAATAGTTGCAAACTCTCACACCACGCTGTAACAACTTTTCATTCTAGTAAAATTTGCGGTAGAAAGCCCATTGCTTCTGAATAAACAGAATTAAGGATAGAACTAGAATTGGACACTCAAGAAAAAATACTTTCTTATTTCTAGAGATTCTGGAAACACACATGACAGAAAATATTTATAAAACAAGTACAAAGAAAAACAATAGTCTGATTTATTTCATAATTCAGGCTACTAGCCTAAGATGTACAACGTTTAGTCTTTACATTCTGTTTATACTATAGTAATAAGAAATGTAACACATAGAAAACTATCCAATCCAAGGTGAGCTCTGATGCAATATCCTGTGCAGTTCCTACCATAGTTCCGACACAAGCGGGTTTGATTCCCGGCGAAATGTGATCCTGCATTTGGCCCTTTAATAGAAATTAGGGATAAACCTAGGGACCGGGGATCCACGTCAAGGAGGCACTGACTCCTGACCTCTCTCTACGTGCACGAGAGACACGGGGAACATGAGTTATACCGGACGATATTACAGCATGACACGTTGAAAGAAGAGGAATAGTAAGAACAGGCTACAGTCAGAAAGTTAATGAGAATAGCAGCGGAGAGGCGTGATGTGATTTACCGGGCCAATTTACTACGCGAGGAAAGAGCGAGAGAGAGAGAGAGACTACAAAGTCACAAGGTAAGAGGTATTTGAAATAGTTCCGCTATAACCAGGAACGCATCTGTGTTTTTCTTTTTCCGATTGTAGCCTAGGCTACTAGTCCTCTGCTTTGATTTGTTTCATCACAGGGACATTGGCTAGTTATTAGCCTACTGTATGTAGTCTGCTATTCGTTTTGAATTCGTTGGAGGAGAAGTGCAACACGAGTCTAGGATTGGATGAGTTTAGGATTGAAGCCACATTGCTTATTTGCTGTCGACGTTTTTTCATGGTGGTTTCTAGTCCAGTGAGCGTTGTGATCAGTAACGCGGGTGAAATGTAGACCGTGTCTTGCTACGCCAGAAGAAGAAATAATGAAGATGTGTTGCAAACTGTTATCTGAAACAGAAATGTCATTGGATTGGATGACCTCAAAGAGATAAACCTATCAACTTTGTTGAGGGGGGGCGTGCAACTCGCCCCAGCTGTCTGGCTGTATCATATTCACATCCATTGTAATGCTGATACAAATGGATAAACAGTCCAGGTGTTATCTAAGGGCACTCTGTTGAGTGTTGGGAATTCAGCTGTTGCAGCCAGCTGAATTTGTAAAAACATTTTTAAATGTAACCTTTATTTAACTAGGCAAGTCAGTTAAGAACAAATTCGTATTTCCAATGACAGCCTAACACGGTAGCATCTATTTGATGTGAGTTGTAAATCATAGGATCTTAGTTATGACATGGGTCGTAAACCAAACCATGAGAATATTTGATTTTGAAATTTTATTTAACCTTTATTTAACTAGGCAAGTCAGTTAAGAACAAATTCTTATTTACAATGAGCCTAGGAACAGTGGGTTAACTGCCTTGTTCAGAACGACAGATTTTTACCTTGTCAGCTCAGGGATTCAATCTTGCAACCTTAAGGTTACTGGCCCAACACTCTGACCACTAGGCTACCTGCCTATCTGACATCTTTTTCTTTCCAAGCTGGTTTTGAATACCCATGCCAAACTCTAAATATGTATTCTACAGTCCCTACAGACAGAATCCAAAACATTGCAGATTTGCAGTTATAGGCCAATTCAGAATGATGCAGTCTGTTTATTGGAGTTTTGAAAATATCAAATAAAATCAAACTGTATTAGTCACATGTACATAATACAACAGGTGTAAACCTTACAGTGAAATGCTTACTTACAAGCCCGTAACCAACAATACTTAAAAAAATAAGTGTTAAGTAATAAATAGATATGTAAAAAAAATATAAAAAAATAAAAGTAACAAATAATTAAACAGCAGCAGTAAAATAACAACCAAGGCTTTATACAGAGGGTACCGGTACAGAGTCAATGAGGAGGCTATATACAGGGGGTACTGGTACAGAGTCAATGTGGAGGCTATATACAGGGGGTACCAGTACAGAGTCAATGTGGAGGCTATATACAGAGGGTACTGGTACAGAGTCAATGTGGAGGCTATATACAGGGGGTACCGGTACAGAGTCAATGTGGAGGCTATATACAGAGGGTACTGGTACAGAGTCAATGTGGAGGCTATATACAGAGGGTACTGGTACAGAGTCAATGTGGAGGCTATATACAGGGGGTACCAGTACAGAGTCAATGTGGAGGCTATATACAGGGGGTACCGGTACAGAGTCAATGTGGAGGCTATATACAGGGGGTACCGGTACAGAGTCAATGTGGAGGCTATATACAGAGGGTACTGGTACAGAGTCAATGTGGAGGCTATATACAGAGGGTACTGGTACAGAGTCAATGTGGAGGCTATATACAGAGGGTACTGGTACAGAGTCAATGTGGAGGCTATATACAGGGGGTACCAGTACAGAGTCAATGTGGAGGCTATATACAGAGGGTACCGGTACAGAGTCAATGTGGAGGCTATATACAGGGGGTACCGGTACAGAGTCAATGTGGAGGCTATATACAGAGGGTACCGGTACAGAGTCAATGTGGAGGCTATATACAGAGGGTACCGGTACAGAGTCAATGTGGAGGCTATATACAGGGGGTACCGGTACAGAGTCAATGTGGAGGCTATATACAGGGGGTACCGGTACAGAGTCAATGTGGAGGCTATATACAGGGGGTACTGGTACAGAGTCAATGTGGAGGCTATATACAGGGGGTACCGGTACAGAGTCAATGTGGAGGCTATATACAGGGGGTACCGGTACAGAGTCAATGTGGAGGCTATATACAGGGGGTACTGGTACAGAGTCAATGTGGAGGCTATATACAGGGGGTACCGGTACAGAGTCAATGTGGAGGCTATATACAGGGGGTACTGGTACAGAGTCAATGTGGAGGCTATATACAGGGTGTACCGGTACAGAGTCAATGTGGAGGCTATATACAGAGGGTACCGGTACAGAGTCAATGTGGAGGCTATATACAGGGGGTACCGGTACAGAGTCAATGTGGAGGCTATATACAGGGTGTACCGGTACAGAGTCAATGTGGAGGCTATATACAGGGGGTACCGGTACAGAGTCAATGTGGAGGCTATATACAGGGGGTACTGGTACAGAGTCAATGTGGAGGCTATATACAGGGGGTACCGGTACAGAGTCAATCTGGAGGCTATATACAGGTACCAAACAGAGTCAATGTGGAGGCTATATACAGGGGGTACCGGTACAGAGTCAATGTGGAGGCTATATACAGGGTGTACCGGTACAGAGTCAATGTGGAGGCTATATACAGGGGGTACCGGTACAGAGTCAATGTGGAGGCTATATACAGGGGGTTACGGTACAGAGTCAATGTGGAGGCTATATACAGGGGGTACCGGTACAGAGTCAATGTGGAGGCTATATACAGGGGGTACTGGTACAGAGTCAATGTGGAGGCTATATACAGGGGGTACTGGTACAGAGTCAATGTGGAGGCTATATACAGGGGGTACCGGTACAGAGTCAATGTGGAGGCTATATACAGGGTGTACCGGTACAGAGTCAATGTTGAGGCTATATACAGGGGGTACCGGTACAGAGTCAATGTGGAGGCTATATACAGGGTGTCCGGTACAGAGTCAATGTGGAGGCTATATACAGGGGGTACCGGTACAGAGTCAATGTGGAGGCTATATACAGGGGGTTACGGTACAGAGTCAATGTGGAGGCTATATACAGGGGGTACCGGTACAGAGTCAATGTGGAGGCTATATACAGGGGGTACTGGTACAGAGTCAATGTGGAGGCTATATACAGGGGGTACCGGTACAGAGTCAATGTGGAGGCTATAACAGGGTGTACCGGTACAGAGTCAATGTGGAGGCTATATACAGGGGGTACCGGTACAGAGTCAATGTGGAGGCTATATACAGGGTGTACCGGTACAGAGTCAATGTGGAGGCTATATACAGGGGGTACCGGTACAGAGTCAATGTGGAGGATATATACAGGGGGTACCGGTGCAGAGTCAATGTGGAGGCTATATACAGGGGGTACCGGTACAGAGTCAATGTGGAGGCTATATACAGGGGGTACCGGTACAGAGTCAATGTGGAGGCTATATACAGGGGGTACCGGTACAGAGTCAATGTGGAGGCTATATACAGGGGGTACTGGTACAGAGTCAATGTGGAGGCTATATACAGGGGGTACTGGTACAGAGTCAATGTGGAGGCTATATACAGGGGGTACCGGTACAGAGTCAATGTGGAGGCTATATACAGGGTGTACCGGTACAGAGTCAATGTGGAGGCTATATACAGGGGGTACCGGTACAGAGTCAATGTGGAGGCTATATACAGGGTGTCCGGTACAGAGTCAATGTGGAGGCTATATACAGGGGGTACCGGTACAGAGTCAATGTGGAGGCTATATACAGGGGGTTACGGTACAGAGTCAATGTGGAGGCTATATACAGGGGGTACCGGTACAGAGTCAATGTGGAGGCTATATACAGGGGGTACTGGTACAGAGTCAATGTGGAGGCTATATACAGGGGGTACTGGTACAGAGTCAATGTGGAGGCTATATACAGGGGGTACCGGTACAGAGTCAATGTGGAGGCTATATACAGGGGGTACCGGTACAGAGTCAATGTGGAGGCTATATACAGGGTGTACCGGTACAGAGTCAATGTGGAGGCTATATACAGGGGGTACCGGTACAGAGTCAATGTGGAGGCTATATACAGGGGGTACCGGTACAGAGTCAATGTGGAGGCTATATACAGGGTGTACCGGTACAGAGTCAATGTGGAGGCTATATACAGAGGGTACCGGTACAGAATCAATGTGGAGGCTATATACAGGGGGTACCGGTACAGAGTCAATGTGGAGGCTATATATAGGGGGTACTGGTACAGAGTCAATGTGGAGGCTATATACAGAGGGTACCGGTACAGAGTCAATGTGGAGGCTATATACAGGGGGTACTGGTACAGAGTCAATGTGGAAGCTATATACAGGGGGTACCGGTACAGAGTCAATGTGGAGGATATATACAGAGGGTACCCGTACAGAGTCAATGTGGAGGCTATATACAGGGGGTACCGGTACAGAGTCAATGTGGAGGCTATATACAGGGGGTACCGGTACAGAGTCAATATGGAGGCTATATACAGGGGGTACCGGTACAGAGTCAATGTGGAGGCTATAACAGTGTGTACCGGTACAGAGTCAATGTGGAGGCTATATACAGGGGGTACCGGTACAGAGTCAATGTGGAGGCTATATACAGGGTGTCCGGTACAGAGTCAATGTGGAGGCTATATACAGGGTGTACCGGTACAGAGTCAATGTGGAGGCTATATACAGAGGGTACCGGTACAGAGTCAATGTGGAGGCTATATACAGGGGGTACCGGTACAGAGTCAATGTGGAGGCTATATACAGGGTGTACTGGTACAGAGTCAATGTGGAGGCTATATACAGGGGGTACTGGTACAGAGTCAATGTGGAGGATATATACAGGGGGTACTGGTACAGAGTCAATGTGGAGGCTATATACAGGGTGTACCGGTACAGAGTCAATGTGGAGGCTATATACAGAGGGTACCGGTACAGAGTCAATGTGGAGGCTATATACAGGGGGTACCGGTACAGAGTCAATGTGGAGGCTATATACAGGGTGTCCGGTACAGAGTCAATGTGGAGGCTATATACAGGGGTACCGGTACAGAGTCAATGTGGAGGCTATATACAGAGGGTACTGGTACAGAGTCAATGTGGAGGCTATATACAGGGGGTACTGGTACAGAGTCAATGTGGAGGCTATATACAGGGTGTCCGGTACAGAGTCAATGTGGAGGCTATATACAGGGGTACCGGTACAGAGTCAATGTGGAGGCTATATTTTCAGAGGGTACCGGTACAGAGTCAATGTGGAGGCTATATACAGGGGGTACCGGTGCAGAGTCAATGTGGAGGCTATATACAGGGGGTACCGGTACAGAGTCAATGTGGAGGCTATATACAGGGTGTACCGGTACAGAGTCAATGTGGAGGCTATATACAGAGGGTACCGGTACAGAGTCAATGAGGAGGCTATATACAGGGGGTACCGGTACAGAGTCAATGTGGAGGCTTTATACAGAGGGTACCGGTACAGAGTCAATGTGGAGGCTATATACAGGGGGTACTGGTACAGAGTCAATGTGGAGGATATATACAGGGGGTACCGGTACAGAGTCAATGTGGAGGCTATATACAGGGGGTACTGGTACAGAGTCAATGTGGAGGCTTTATACAGAGGGTACCGGTACAGAGTCAATGTGGAGGCTATATACAGGGGGTACCGGTACAGAGTCAATGTGGAAGCTATATACAGGGGGTACCGGTACAGAGTCAATGTGGAGGCTATATACAGGGGGTACTGGTACAGAGTCAATGTGGAGGCTATATACAGGGGGTACTGGTACAGAGTCAATGTGGAGGCTATATACAGGGGGTACCGGTACAGAGTCAATGAGGAGGCTATATACAGGGGGTACCGGTACAGAGTCAATGTGGAGGCTATATACAGGGTGTACCGGTACAGAGTCAATGTGGAGGCTATATACAGGGTGTACCGGTACAGAGTCAATGTGGAGGCTATATACAGAGGGTACCGGTACAGAGTCAATGTGGAGGCTATATACAGGGGGTACCGGTACAGAGTCAATGTGGAGGCTATATACAGGGGGTACCGGTACAGAGTCAATGTGGAGGCTATATACAGGGGGTACCGGTACAGAGTCAATGTGGAGGCTATATACAGGGTGTACCGGTACAGAGTCAATGTGGAGGCTATATACAGAGGGTACCGGTACAAAGTCAATGAGGAGGCTATATACAGGGGGTACCGGTACAGAGTCAATGTGGAGGCTATATACAGAGGGTACTGGTACAGATTCAATGTGGAGGCTATATACAGGGGGTACTGGTACAGAGTCAATGTG